>NC_134486.1:86005922-86305922 GCF_040206685.1 Ascaphus truei
GATGCCGGTCTGCCCGCCTGTCCGCTCGACCACTAGCCTCATGCCGTCGAGTGGAGCAGGGCACTGGCGGCCACGGCGGGTCTGACTGCCACCTCCCCAAAGCTTCCACTACGCCCGCGTGAGGTATGGGGGGGGGGGGGGGGATGTCGGCCTTCCCCCTCTCCTCCCCCACGAGCGGGAGATGGGCGCGGGTGGGTGGGGGAGGAGCGTGGTGGTGGTGGTGCTGGTCGCAGCCTTTCCTCCCCCCCCCCTGTGTGTGTAGAGTGTGTGTGTGTGTGTATATATGAGAATGTGTATGGGAGTATGTGTGTGACACCAGAGGTACCCCCTCAATCAGTCACCCCCCCCAGTCAGTGTCAGTCACCCCCCCCCCCCCCAGTCAGTGTCAGTCACCCCACCCCCAGTCAGTGTCAGTCACCCCTGCCCCACACAGCCAGCCAGTCACTCACCCACCCAGCCAGTCACCCAGCCTCTCTCTCTGTGTATCACCCACCCTCTGTGTGTGTCACCCACCGTTTCCCCCCTCTGTCTCCCCCACACTCTCTCCCCACACACTCACTCTCTCTCTCTCTCACTCTCCCCCACACACTCACTCTCTCTCTCTCTCACTCTCCCCCACACACTCACTCTCTCTCTCTCTCACTCTCCCCACACACTCACTCTCTCTCTCTCTCACTCTCCCCCACACACTCACACTCTCTCTCTCTCTCACTCTCCCCCACACACTCACTCTCTCTCTCTCTCACTCTCCCCCACACTCACTCTCTCTCTCTCTCACTCTCCCCCACACACTCACTCTCTCTCTCTCTCTCACTCTCCCCCACACACTCTCTCTCTCTCTCTCTCTCTCTCTCACTCTCCCCCACACACTCACTCTCTCTCTCTCTCACTCTCCCCCACACACTCACTCTCTCTCTCTCTCTCACTCTCCCCCACACACTCACTCTCTCTCTCTCTCACTCTCCCCCACACACTCACTCTCTCTCTCTCTCTCTCTCTCACTCTCCCCCACACACTCACTCTCTCTCTCTCTCACTCTCCCCCACACACTCACTCTCTCTCTCTCTCTCACTCTCCCCCACACACTCACTCTCTCTCTCTCTCACTCTCCCCCACACACTCACTCTCTCTCTCTCACTCTCCCCACACACTCACTCTCTCTCTCTCTCTCTCCCCCACACACTCACTCTCTCTCTCTCTCTCTCACTCTCCCCCACACACTCACTCTCTCTCTCTCTCTCACTCTCCCCACACACTCACTCTCTCTCTCTCTCTCACTCTCCCCCACACACTCACTCTCTCTCTCTCTCACTCTCCCCCACACACTCACTCTCTCTCTCTCTCTCTCACTCTCCCCACACACTCACTCTCTCTCTCTCTCTCACTCTCCCCCACACACTCACTCACTCTCTCTCACTCTCCCCCACACACTCACTCACTCTCTCTCACTCTCCCCCACACACTCACTCTCTCTCTCTCTCTCACTCTCCCCCACACACTCACTCTCTCTCTCTCACTCTCCCCCACACACTCACTCTCTCTCTCTCTCTCACTCTCCCCCACACACTCACTCTCTCTCTCTCTCACTCTCCCCCACACACTCACTCTCTCTCTCTCTCACTCTCCCCCACACACTCACACTCTCTCTCTCTCTCACTCTCCCCCACACACTCACTCTCTCTCTCACTCTCCCCCACACACTCACTCTCTCTCTCTCTCACTCTCCCCCACACACTCACTCTCTCTCTCTCTCACTCTCCCCCACACACTCACTCTCTCTCTCACTCTCCCCCACACACTCACTCTCTCTCTCTCTCTCACTCTCCCCCACACACTCACTCTCTCTCTCTCTCACTCTCCCCACACACTCACTCTCTCTCTCTCACTCTCCCCCACACACTCTCTCTCTCTCTCTCACTCTCCCCCACACACTCTCTCTCTCTCTCTCCCCCACACACTCTCTCTCTCTCTCTCACTCTCCCCCACACACTCTCTCTCTCTCTCTCTCTCTCCCACACACTCTCTCTCTCTCTCCCCCACACACTCTCTCTCTCTCTCTCCCCCACACACTCTCTCTCTCTCTCTCCCCCACACACTCTCTCTCTCTCTCTCTCCCCCACACACTCTCTCACTCTCTCTCTCCCCCACACACTCTCTCTCTCTCTCTCCCCCACACACTCACTCTCTCTCTCCCCCACACTCACTCTCTCTCTCCCCCACACTCACTCTCTCTCTCCCCCACACTCACTCTCTCTCTCCCCCACACTCACTCTCTCTCTCCCCCACACTCACTCTCTCTCTCCCCCACACTCACTCTCTCTCTCCCCCACACTCACTCTCTCTCTCCCCACACTCACTCTCTCTCTCCCCCACACTCACTCTCTCTCTCCCCCACACTCACTCTCTCTCCCCCCACACTCACTCTCTCTCTCCCCCACACTCACTCTCTCTCTCCCCCACACTCACTCTCTCTCTCCCCCACACTCACTCTCTCTCTCCCCCACACTCACTCTCTCCCCCACACTCACTCTCTCTCCCCCACACTCACTCTCTGTCTCCCCCATACTCACTCTCTCTCTCTACCCCACACTCACTCTCTCTCTCTCCCCCACACTCTCTCTCTCTCCTCACTCCTCCTCACTCTCTCTCTCTCTCCCCCACACTCACTCTCTCTCTCCCCCACACTCACTCTCTCTCTCCCCACACTCACTCTCTCTCTCTCTCTCTCCCCCACACTCACTCTCTCTCTCTCTCCCCCACACTCACTCTCTCTCTCTCTCCCCCACACTCACTCTCTCTCTCTCTCCCCCACACTCACTCTCTCTCTCTCTCCCCCACACTCACTCTCTCTCTCTCTCCCCCACACTCACTCTCTCTCTCTCCCCCACACTCACTCTCTCTCTCTCCCCCACACTCACTCTCTCTCTCTCTCTCTCTCCCCCACACTCACTCTCTCTCTCTCTCCCCCACACTCACTCTCTCTCTCTCTCCCCCACACTCACTCTCTCTCTCTCCCCCACACTCATTCTCTCTCTCCCCCACACTCTCTCTCTCTCCCCCACACTCACTCTCTCTCTCCCCCACACTCACTCTCTCTCTCCCCCACACTCACTCTCTCTCTCCCCCACACTCACTCTCTCTCTCCCCCTCTCTCTCTGTCACTCACACTCTGGATCTGGATCTCTTATTTACCCTATATATCTTAACTGCCCTATACTACACCGAAATCTTTACTGCCCTATACTGCTTTCTTCCAGATCTGACTCAAGCTTCACACAGAAGACATCGGAACCCCCCTAACCCAGAAGACCGGTATGGAACACCTCCCCTCCAATGTACTGTATGACATTGCGGGAATGAGGGTACCTGGACATTGAGGGACTGCTGCTTTAGTTATTGTGAAGCGGGGGCATCCAGACACTGGTTAAGGGGTGCAGGAAACTAGTCAGTCATTCACATCTGGCTTTATTTCTAGATCCGACATTCACACACACACACACACACACACACACACACACACACACACACACACACACACACACACACACACACACACACACACACACGGACTAATTGTAGTATAATGTAATACAATAAATATATTTATGTCTGACTAGGAATTTATTAAATGTATTTTATTTATATATTATATTTTAAAGCGGGGTTGGGGGCGGGACTAGGGGCGGGGTTGGGGGCGGGACTAGGTGGCGAGTAGATTTTTTGGTTGGGCGAGTAGATTTTTGGGTGATTTGTCGAACACTGCATATATATATATATATATATATATATATATATATATATATATATATATATATATACACCCCTGCCTTTCAACCAGTATCACCTCGCATACAGTGCTCCCACTGCAGCAAGGGATTCTGGGAAATGGCATGCAAATGAGTACACAATGTGTCAACTTTTGCCTGGAATATCCATACACATGGAGCGGATACCCATCAAGGTTGAAACATGTCTGTGAGTGGTTTTGACTTGCTTTGCTAGTCCCATGCTGTGCTTAAAAGCTGTGTGAATGGCGATGCATCTGCTTAAATGGGCTCCATGTGTATGGATATTCCAGGCAAAAAGTGACAGTGTGCGCATTTGCATGTAATTTCCCAGAATCCCTTGCTGCATTGGTAGCACTGTATGCTGGGTGATAATGGTTGAAAGGCAGGGTGCAGACCTGTCTAAGACATGTGAATGTGCTCACAAGTGATATTCTTTATTGGCTATATGCCAACGGTATAGGTTTTTTGTTGCATTTTTCACCCACCATAACTTAAAATGTAATGGTAAACCTACCCAGCCTAGAAATATTGCAAAGCAAGTATAAACCAACCTCACGCTGATTATACCCATCAAGGTTGAAACATGTCTGAGTGGTTTGACTTGCTTTGCTAGTCACATGCTGTGCTTAAAAGCTGTGTGAACGGTGATGTATCAGTTTAAATGGGCTGTATGTATGTATGTATGCATGTATGTATATAAATATATATAAATATATATATAGAGTTATCTGTACCGTGTTAGCCAAGCTTAATAATCAAAAACAAATACTCAATACCGTTCTGTGGCTCACAAAATGCTTTTATTTGTGCGAGCTTTCAAGATACGCTGATCTCTTCTTCGGGCGGTGTTACATTGGATAAAGCAAGAAAAGTTTTACTTTAAAACAGTCTGGGAAGTTATCGGTGGATGAAACCTTAGGTGTTAAATTGTTCCTGAATGTTAGTGATGTAAGAGTGTGAGTGTGTTTGTATGTGTGTAAATATAAATTTATAAAGCGCCCACAGTGTATACAGCGCCTTACAAAAGGTGTGTATGGAGAGGGAGTGTATACCAATGGTGTGTGTAGAAATGTAAGAGGGTGTTGCATTACTATAAATGTGTGTGGATACTGTGTAGTCCCTATTGGTATATAGGGATAGAATTACATTGTACATTTGTATGTGTAAGAGACAGGTGTGTGTGCATTCATATAGCGCAGTATTTATAGTCATGGGATTTAGCACTTAAGGGAAGAGAGTTCTCTTGTGTAGTGGCTCATGAAACTGCGGTCTCGGTGTATGCCGCCGGTCAGTGTCCTGAACAGTTTAATACATTTGTATTAATGCAACCGTCTCTCTTTCGGTGTTGTAAGATTACCTTTGAGTATGACCACCTTCAGATCGGTAATTTTATGGCCAGAGTCAGAGAAATGTTAGCCGACAGGACTGTTTCTTGTTCCGCGTCTGATGCTGTAGCGATGCAGATTAATTTTCTTTTTAGTCCCTGACCCGTCTCACCTATGTAGTAGCAGCTCCCTGGGCATTTCATGTGCATGATACCACAGTGGTCCGAAACATTTCTCAAACTGCTGTGTTCGGTTACTTCACATGGTGTGAATAAATACCTTTTGTGACAACATCATCTTGGTGAGTGCTGCAGATTTTTCTCTTTTCTATATTGTTTTGGACTGGTTTGGGATCCTAGTCTTTCTGCTGGCACCCCATATTAGCCCTTAAATACCATTTTTTGCTTTTGGAGTGCACCAGGCATCAGTGTGTGTGTGTGTGTGTGTGTGTGTGTGTGTGTGTGTGTGTGTGTGTGTGTGTGTGTGTGTGTGTGTGTGTGTGTGTGTGTGTGTGTGTGTGTGTGTGTGTGTGTGTGTGTGTGTGTATATACACAATTATAATGAGAAAGCACAAGAAATACTAGATAGCTCACATTTAATGGACCTGAATACAGTAACCACGTTTTTTTCTTTTTACTGAAAGAGATTTTTATTTTAATGGGATTTTATCTTTCTAATGAACCCAATTACATTTATATTTTGTTTTACAAATCCGCTATGAGAAATTGCCCCTTTTAATCTTAAACTTCAATTCTAAAATATCCCCCTACCCCGATTTCCCAGCATCCTCCAGAAATAAAAGTAGTGTATAGTCCATGCTACTAAAAATAGCACTGAAAGTTCTCTATCAATGGGATTAACCGACTACTCATTAGACCTTCGTAAATAAATATTACATATCAGCCAGTGAATATTTACCAAAATGTCAAACAGGCTTAATAACGTAACCCCTTCTGTATCTGTTAATACAAATTTGTAAATGTAGTTATCAATAGTACAATACTGCTTGAAAATCTACTTTTTCTGTCTCAGCCTTAAGTAACCTGTGAAAGGATTAAGTTTTCATGTCTGAGCCACCATTTTGAATTAATAAAATACTTTGCAAACCTTAAAATGAAGGCAAACTGTATACAAGAGAACATTAAAATAATGTACAGAGAGCATTAACCGCATATAGCCCCATATATTGCTTAGAGTAGGGGTGCACAAAGTTTTTTGGCTGCGCCCTTCCCCCCAATGTCTCGGTCCCTGCTCTCGTGCCCCCCCCCCCCACCCCAAGTGACCCGGCATCAAGTGACGTCACCCCGCAGCGTCATTGTCATGACGAGGCACGTCACATGACCCCGCTGCATCATTTGATGCTGCGTTGTCATGGCAACGTGAGCAGAAGCCGGCTGAATCCCGGTAAGTACAGGTTGCAGAGGCCTCGCGCGGTCCCCTGGCATTTAATTGAAATGCCTCGGGGAAGAGCACAGGGCCTTTGACCGCCTGCGCTCCCCCAGAAAAATTCAGCGCCCCTCAGTTTGCGCACCGCTGGCTTGGAGGACACCTATAGCAATGCATAACTTTAACGTTTGCTAAACATTCATTGACATAGCACGTTTCGGAAAAAGATCTGTATATCCAATAAAAGTAAACCCGCTTTCCATGGACATTAAAGAAGGGCGCTCCGCCACACTCGCATCACATTGTCGCAAGTCAGGACAACATTTAAATCATTTATTTGCAGAAATGTCACCGTGGCCTCAGACCATGGGGTGAGTGTGGCATGCGGAGCATCCTTCTTTGCTGTTCTACATAGCAGTTGATGGGTTCCTGCTTGATCCAGACCAGCACCGTGTTGATTAATAGCCATCTCACCAACAGCGAGCACCTTCTGAACTCTCGACTATAGACTGTTTTCATGGACATTAGGCAAGCGAACGACCAACTCTAATATAAAGTGCAACATATTTTCATACAATAGATAGAATATATTACAGGAACCTAAAAGTCATGAATTATTAGCTTGGATAACTTCTAAACATCCCAGATACCGTGATTTTCGGTTGGCAAGCACTGAAAGAAGGCATCATACTAGCACAAACAGCTATCCATCACAAATCTTAGGTCACAGGTCTTCACTGTCCTCTCTCCACCTCTTTCTTTGAGATCGCCACTCCCCTTCACTTCCCATTAGATGTGACCTCCTCGGAGAGGAGCACCGACCACTGGTTGTTGTGTGTCTTCTTGGTATTGTGTTGATATTTGGACCCAGGTATATACCGGCAACGACACCGATGATCCTCCAAGTGGATGGATATAGATGTAGCCGCAGAGTGAAAGAATGAACATAGTGCAGTCCAATAATAGACAAGTATTCAGTGCAAACACACACACATTTTACTCACACTGTTTTCTAAAAACAGGCAGTATTATAGGGGTAGCTGTAGGGTTAATGACCGGTGCCACTCTGGAGCTGTATTACGACTATCCTCTACGCCTCCGGTGCCCTCAGCAGTGCACGATCTCCAGCAGCTCTCCTACCAAACACTCTCCCCACATGGATATCTCTACGCGTTTCACAGTAAACACTGCTTCCTCAGGAGTGATATCCATGCGGGGAGAGCTGCTGGAGATCGTGCACTGCTGAGGGCACCGGAGGCGGAGAGTTTACCCCGGAGTGACGTCAGATGCCGATGCGGTCCTTTCCACTGCTGAAGGCACTGGAGGCGTAGAGGATTGCCGTAATACAGCTCCAGAGCGGCACCGGTCATTAACCCTACAGCTACCCCTATAATACTGCCTGTTTTTAGAAAACAGTGTGAGTAAAATGTGTGTGTGTTTGCACTGAATACTTGTCTATTATTGGACTGCACTATGTTCTTTCTTTTACTCTGAGGCTACATCTATATCCATCCACTTGGAGGATCATCGGTGTCATTGCCGGTATATACCTGGGGTCCAAATATCAACACAATACCAAGAAGACACACAACAACCAGTGGTCAAACTGCTTTAATATTTCTATCCTATAGTAAGTGGGCAGACATATGAGCCAAGCTCAGTTCCATATAACCATACTTACCGCACACTGTACACGATTATTATCTTCTCTCTTTTTGGGTGATCCTGCTCCTTCTGGATTTTGGAAGAGGAAATGGAAGAGGACAACCCCACTCCCATTTCTTGGTTAAGGGAGGCCGGGATCACATGATCGCTCTGAGTAGCAGTCACATGACCACCATTTGCAGGCGGCGGGCCGCAGCACCAAAGGGTTAAAGGCGCAGCTCCACATACGACAAAAGTGAAGTAGAGACCGGGATATGTTTGAAGGTTAAGACTAGGTGAATGATGCCTCAAAAGTATATCAGGAAAGTCTAAATACAGTACATTCAAATCATATTTAAAAATCATATTTGCAAGAATCAAAACCTAAATATACGAACTAAACCAATGAATAACAACTAATCTGGATATACAGAATAATGTCTTCATACAGCGCATACAAAGGCTTCCTAAAGCTCTGTGAAAAAGGAACACTGAGAAAAACAAGTAGACTTGGCAAAACTGCCCAGTGGTCAGAGATCAAACATGAACCAAACCGGTCCATAACGACACAGCAGATTTTCGGACATTACCCCTGCTAAAGTGACATTCTAAAAAAATAAATATAAAAAAAGGCTCCCTTTAACAAGTCAATACTTCATTCTGCGTACATATATAACTAAATTTTTAAAACATTCTGAGGCTACATTCTGATTTATACACATCACTGAAAACAATGTTTTTTTATTTCTCACTGATACAGTACCAGCAATTAGACAAACATGAAAGTACTTCAATATTTTTACATAAGGTTTCATAATCAGCCACCAATCAAAAGATTTCGCGTTCCAACAATGGATCAGTTACCAAGTATAATGTGTGAGCACTAGAATGTTACCTTTGGAGAGGAGGAGAGATCCTTCAGTGCAGGCGCCTGCAGCACGCTGGTTGGCTCTTCTCTCGGAGTTGATGTCACAGGTGGAGCGGGCGCTTTCCTCTTCATCCGTTTCTCACATTCTGCCTCCTTTACTGCACTTCTCTGGCTTAGCGACGGACTCTCTTTCGGTTCATAAAACGGATTTGACCTGTGAACCACAAGGAATATTAAGCATTTCCCCACTCGTATGCGGCTGGAAGGCACAGTGCACCAGTATCTGCCTCACTGTTGCAAGGCTCTCAAACAGAAAAAGGTTTATAATTTTTTTTTTTAATTGATTAAATGTAAAAGCAAACGCAAATGATAAATAACTAGCTGCAATTACCCGGCATTGCTCGGGAATTCTGAGAAACAAAAAAATACTGAGATTTATAAATGGAGAATTATTTTTTTTAGTTTACGAATGCAAAATCCTCTGCTAAAACAACTCCACTCATAATAGTTTTATTGCCTCCAAATCCTGAAGTGCTCGATTGAGAGCCTCTAATGCGTGTTTGTGGGACATTGTACTCTCGTCCCAAACAATGATCTCGCACTCTTGAAGAACTTTGGTGGCTGCTCCTGTATTTTTGCGAATGTTGCAAATTGGATTTTTAAGAGTGACCTCTTTAAGATTAAGTGGTAGCTTGAGGGTTGTGTGATGGTTTGGGATAATGTCATTTGTGATGTCATTGCTGATGTAATTGCTGATGTCATCAGTGAACTGTATCCAAACTGACAAAAACAAATGCATCGTGAATAGACAACTTTCCAAAAAAAAAATATATATAGTAGATGACACCATGTATTGTTCTAAAACATTAAATTACTGTATATGGCCCAGAAGAATACCCAGGAGATGAAAAATAGTACATTATGTTGGATGGCATACTTGAAAACCTAGCACAGAAAGTTACCCATTTAAAGAGCCAATCCAAGCCTGCAAATGGAAAAAAAAGGTGATAGTGCGCAGCTAATAACTAGTGAACAACAAATATCAAGTGAACAGTGCACCGTGATTAAACAAACAATATTGTGGACCTTAGATGTGGGTCTTGCACTAATCGTGGGTCTGCAGCCTTTCTTGGGGGTGGCTCGACACCCCAGACACTAGACAAAAAACAAAAGAACAAGGCGCACAACGCACATAGTGTATTAAAGTATAAAATGTGACTTTATGGTTAAAAAATAAATAGTTCTGCGTACATCAAGTAGGGAATAAACAAGCAGTTGGTATATAGGTTTACCACACCAGGAGATAACGCTGTGCGACACCCTCAGATGGATCTCAGCATTCACTGGGTCAGCAGACGTCTCATCAGTCTCTTCCAGCGTCCTCTGTTGGGGGATGGTAGGTGGATGAGTCCCTTGTAGAGAGAGCCCCACAGCATACAGCTCACAGGTAAGTAAAGACGCCGTAGGATTCAGCATCCATGGAACACTGCAGCATTTGCCGCCACTCCTCGTTGGGCGCTCGGCGATGACGTCACTGGTCGCACCTCCGCTTCCGCAATGCTTCTCATGGAACGCACAGCGTGCGTGTCAATCCAAAGTTGTAAGGCAGCGGGGAGAGATAATTCGCCAGGCAAATAAACAGTGTCCAAACAATGTCCAGAGTCACAAAGGATGGGGGGAGAAGAGCATAGACACCTCTTATCCAACGCGTTTCGTAACACTGGGTTACTTCTTCAGGGAATGTATGCATAGTGAAGGGGCATGTACATATATATATACTACACTTCACCCAATCACAAATGCGGTGTCTAATTGCCACATCATTAATTTCAGGTGCAGCATAATGCTCTTGATTAGTGATACTCTGTCTCACAGAACATATTAACAAACATTGTATAAAATTCATTTAATCTAAAACAGATTTAATTCAAGTACATAATCGGCGCATGAAAAGTAGAGCTTCTGGAAAAGAAAAGCCATAATTAGATACAAAGCAATAGTAATCTATAAAAAGGAATGGATGTCATTTTCAACACACAGAAATTTCAGAGACTAATAAAGTGACCAGATATCAATGTCTTCATTTAACCCCTTAGGGCTCAATGAATTCATCTTATAGATCCAAAAAGTCTCTTGTTGTGAGAGACTTTTAATCCTGTCACCTCCCCTTCTTTCTTTGGGGACCACTTTAACTCCCTTAAATTGCAAACTAGAGGGATCTTTATTGTGATAAAGTGCATAGTGACGGGAAAGACTATGTTTGTCATAACCTATTTTAATATTTCTAATGTGTTCCTGGATTCTAAGTTTCAGGCATCGTTTTGTGCGGCCAATATATTGCAGGCCGCAATCACAATTTATCATGTATACCACATGTGTGGAATTGCAATTTATAAAAGTATCAATCACGAAACTCTCACCGGTGACAAATGATTTGAATGTTTTTCTCTCTGGATGGAGAAATTTGCATATGGAACATTTCCCACACTGATTGTGATATGGTCATTTAAAATCGGATCAGTGCATAACGGCATTATGCTGCACCTGAAATTAATGATGTGGCAATTAGACACCGCATTTGTGATTGGGTGAAGTGTAGTATATATATATGTACATGCCCCTTCACTATGCATACATTCCCTGAAGAAGTAACCCAGTGTTACGAAACGCGTTGGATAAGAGGTGTCTATGCTCTTCTCCCCCCATCCTTTGTGACTCTGGACATTGTTTGGACACTGTTTATTTGCCTGGCGAATTATCTCTCCCCGCTGCCTTACAACTTTGGATTGACACGCACGCTGTGCGTTCCATGAGAAGCATTGCGGAAGCGGAGGTGCGACCAGTGACGTCATCGCCGAGCGCCCAACGAGGAGTGGCGGCAAATGCTGCAGTGTTCCATGGATGCTGAATCCTACGGCGTCTTTACTTACCTGTGAGCTGTATGCTGTGGGGCTCTCTCTACAAGGGACTCATCCACCTACCATCCCCCAACAGAGGACGCTGGAAGAGACTGATGAGACGTCTGCTGACCCAGTGAATGCTGAGATCCATCTGAGGGTGTCGCACAGCGTTATCTCCTGGTGTGGTAAACCTATATACCAACTGCTTGTTTATTCCCTACTTGATGTACGCAGAACTATTTATTTTTTAACCATAAAGTCACATTTTATACTTTAATACACTATGTGCGTTGTGCGCCTTGTTCTTTTGTTTTTTGTCAAGCCTGCAAATGTTTTTTTTTTTTTTTTTTTATATATAGCATTGAAGCAGGGTGTCTCCGGAGCTGAACTCCGTTAATTCCAGCTCGGGGGACCCCCTGCTTCCGGAGATACTTACCTCCGAATTAGGTGCCAGTAGCAGCTCTCCTCGGCTGCCAGGGTTCACAATATGTCCGCTGTTTAAAGTATTCACGACCTGCGGGCCAATAGGAAGCGGAAACGTCATCGGTGTGGCTTCCTATTGGTCCATGTGATGCAGGAGCTTTAAAAACTTTAAAGCCTTGTTTGCTGAGGCGGAGCGGCTACTGGTACCTACATCAGAGTTAAGTATCTAGGTGATAATGGTGAAAGGCAGGGTCGCAGACCTATCTAGGACATGTGATGATAGATAGATAGATAGATAGATAGATAGATAGATAGATATAGATATAGATATAGATATATATATATATTGGTTGACAAATCACCAAAAAATCTATTCGCCACACAAAAAAATCTACTCGCCACCTAGTACCAAACGTGTGCTGCTTGGGCCAATATTTACTCGCCCGGGGGTTAAATCCACTCGCCCGGGGCGAGCAAATGTATAGATTTGTCGAACACTGTATATATATATATATATAGATATATATATATCTATATATATATAGTGAAATAAATGGTCTTGGATTGCTCCTTTAATTGCTCATACATCATAGTGCAAATATGAAATTACATTTTGCAATTTCTTAGAAATAAAAATGTGTCATTTCATAAGAACCTGGTTAAAAAAAATAAAATAAGACCTGCACGGTGTCTGACTCGTGTCAAGGGGCCATGTCATATTAGGTTCCTAGTGCTAAACGTAAAAAGCGGACATTATGACAAATGTTAAAAACGGCCGCGTGTATTACTTTATCTTATAGGTCTTAAAATATCAATTGTTCGTCCAAATAAAAAAAAGGTATCGCCCAATACTGAAGTACTCATTTACTCTGCCCTATCGCAACGGGACGGACACGGCTATTTCTACATACATTTATCTTGTGTGCAAATACTTTCATCTGAATCAGGAAGTGTTATGATTGAAGCTAGCACATAAATGGGAACTGTGCCTGCAACATGTCCTTTATTTATATACAATAACCAAAGTAAAAAAATTCACACAGTGTCATAACAAAATAAGGAGATTAACTGAAGGTTGTTATTGATTTCATTTTTTCCCCCAAAGTTGTTAACTCCCCTATTTGTTAATATGAATTTTTTTTTTAACTGCAGTCAACGTAAAAAAATATATATGTTGCAGAATCCATTATGTAGAAAGAACACACTTTATCCAGTTTTACGTGTGTAATGGTAATACGTATTGTTTCATGTATAAGCACATTCACTTTTAGATGGCAAGTTCCGGGAACAGTAAGGCCGCGCGTATAGTGCCCGCGACGGCGACGCCACCCGTCGCCGCTAGCAAAAGTTGTATTTCTCTTTGCGGCGGCGTCGCGGGCGACCAGGCCATTGATTGGTTCAGGGGCTGTCACGAGGCGACAGCCCCTGAAAAATCTTATATTCCCGGCTTCAAAAAATTGCGTCGCCCTGTCACGCTTACTATAAGCGCACGCGGCGGCGACAATGCATTTGTTTTCGGGCGACGTTGCGTCGCCAGCACTATAAGTGTGGCCTAAGGCTTGTTTGAAATAACCGTTAGCAAAGCA
Source organism: Ascaphus truei (assembly GCF_040206685.1). Lineage (NCBI taxonomy): Eukaryota > Metazoa > Chordata > Amphibia > Anura > Ascaphidae > Ascaphus > Ascaphus truei. The sequence goes on from NC_134486.1 coordinate 86,019,843, forward strand.
ATCAATGCTTGTGACTTCCTCTTCGTGAAACCAGAGAAACCCGTCACATTTCTTAGTGACATGGAAAAGCTCAGTAAAATTATAATTCATTGGTAGCAGGGTGTACAAGGTCAAATTGTTTTACCAGTAATTTCCCCGAGAGCCATTTGGCCTACAGTGCAAGCATGTATGTATATTTATATAGCGCCAACCAGGTACACAGGGCTATACATTTATTACAGTACAATGACAATACAGCGAACATCATAATACAGATGGGATACGTGCACGTAAATCCCGTAGCAGTAAATGCACTGGATATAGTGTGTGTGTGTGTGTATGTGTATGTGTATGTGTATGTGTGTGTGTGTGTGTATGTATGTATGTATATATATATATATATATATATATATATATATATATATATATATATATATATATATATATATATATATATATAAATATATAAATATAGCCGCTTTGTTAAACAGGTGAGTTTTCAGATGGGTTTTGAAGTTGGAAAGAGAAGGTGCTTGGCAGGCATTGAGAGGAGGGGCGTTCCAGAGGTAAGGTTGCAGCATGAGAAGGGCTGTAGGCATGAGAGTTGTAGTGACACGACAGGCACAAGCAGCGCAGAGAGTGAGTAGGGGTATAGTGAGAGATTAAAGCAGAGACATTGGGAGGGGCAAGGAGTGTAGAGTAATGGTCATGCAGACAAAATAATCCCAATTGAAAGAAGAATTGTTTAGTGAATGTGAAATGGAATAGGGAGCCAACAATCGGTTCTTTTTTTTTTTTTTTTTAATGGAGAGAAGCAGATTTATCAAGGGGAACTGAAGGTTATCCTCACAGCAGCATAGAAATCTGTGAGGCAGGAAGGTCAGTAAGGGTTGCAGTAGTCCAGATGAGAGAGAATGAGGGCATGCATTAACATTTTAGTAATAGAGGAGTAGAGCAGAGAAGTATATTAAGTAAAATGCATTAGTACCCTTAGGTTTTTTCCTTGTGTTCACAGTACCTTCCCTCACACTGTTCTTTGCTTCATTACAACCCTTATTCCACCTGTTTATTGCACATCCTTACTGTACATGCGATTTCCACTCCTCTCTACTTCAGCGCATCAGCAGTGTCAAGGAACTATATTATATCCCCATGTTGACCACAACTGGCCCCATAGGCCGTTAGTTGGACAGTTGTGGTGTACATTAAGAGACAATAGTCTGCAGAGTTCTACATTTTCCACGTCCTTCCCAATCCCAAATAAAACACGAGCACACTAAATCCACAGCTTCTAGATCAATCATGGTGATACGCAGTCGTTGAAAATGGAAGAGTTGTGACTTGTTTCACACAGTCCATACTGTACCCCCAGCATATAAAAGAATTTCCCGTTAAGAATGCATACATTGAAAAGTTAAATACAGTAGATTCCTTTATGAAGTCTTCCATGTGTTGAAAGAATGTTCACAAGCAGGTAACCAGAGAATTTGCTGGAGAATACCTTCAATCACATTTACTATCTATGTATTTATCCAAACACAGGGGATTATGTTGCAATTCCTTCAAAAATGTATTTTGATAAAATATCCATGAAATTAAAGGACTTTAAAAAAATGTGATATTTTATATTTTGATCCAAATATAGACAAATATTTTTCATCACAAAGGGTCAAAATGATTACTTCTGTTACAACAAAAAAAAGGAACCAAGCCATTTTTATCTAGTTTCCAAAACATAAAAGTACAAACCAATATCTCTGGAGTGCTACAAACTTCCAGACACACAGACACACACTTTAGATTAGTTCAGTACCCAATGCAACTGCATTAAACTGTGCTCAAAAACTTTAGGATAGGACCTTTTTTTCTAGGACCAACAGCCACAACAAATTATAGGAATAACCAAAGCATTTGCACACAGGTGAATACACTTTATCTGCCTATGGACAGGATAGCGATGCTTGATACGCATTATTCTAGGATCGCAGCTAATGAATCAAAAGAAATTAGGGCAGTGTCCACAAAATACAGCCAAATGTATTTCAGTGAATTGTATTAAAGCAGCCACCCCTCCCACAAACATTTCTCTTACCAGTATTTAATTAGTGAGATCTTCTACAGCTGAACTACATTCACGCGAACTTTAGGGACTCCTGAACACCTGTTGCAGAGGATTTTTTAAAATAGCAATATAGTTCGCTGTGGTCAGCCTGACACCAGTAGCCAATAGAAAACCACAAAATCATTGGGAGGTGATGTGGAGACGTTCTATTGGCTGATCCCAAGGGCATTTTCTTTTTTTTTACTGGCAACAATGACATTTTATTTTCCTGGATCTCTCTAGTACAAATATACCGTTTCTACTGTATATTGATATCTGGCTGTTGGCCTTGCAAATGAAAGGAAAAACTAAATTCTGAAAAAGTGATTATGCCACAGACTCCCCATTTGATACTTACGCGAAAACGGAAATGTTAGAAAAAAAAAAAACAGCCTGATGCATAAGAAATAATGAAGACTAATATTATAGAAACTCCTTTCTATTCAAAGGAGCAAATCACTCTTGGGGCCCAAAGTGCACTAAGGGCAGTGACACTTTTAAGGGATATTTAAAAATATCTTTTAATGTTAGTTTGTAAACATGATGAGCTGAGACTTGGGAGAGGGGGGGGGGGGGGAGACATTGATTTCCTCTGGCTTCTCTCTGGTGTGTGATGTCACGATTATCAGGGGGTACAGCTACAGCCCCCAGTCTTCCCCTCCCTTATTGGCTCTCTGATAAGGACAGGGTGAGTGTAGGGCAAAGAAATGATTGCTACATACTTCCCTAAATTCAGAAGGCCCTAAGAAATACAAGCTGTCATTGATATCCAGAAACCAAATTGTTGCATTGTTTACTAAAGTGTTTTTCTTTTTTGGGTGGGGGGGGGGAGGGGGGAGGCTATGAGGAATTGGACCTTTAAAATTAAAGGAACAGAGAAAGAGGAGCAGCTGTACGAGTCCAAAATAAAATAAAAACAAAAGGTCCAAATACCCTGGGCTGCTGACTGACAGTACTTTTAATGTGTTATCACTTCACTGCTCATCACACACAGAGACACTTAAGAAAGGATAGCTAGGTCAAATGTCAAAAAAAGAAAAGCTAGTGAAACAACATGGGTGGACATGGTTCAGAGAGGAAACACAAGGCATGAGAGCAGCATTTTGTGTGATAAAGAGAATTCAAGAGTATCTGTCAATTGTCGTAATTTTATTGACAACTTAGGTGAGGTGTCTTCAAGCACTTCAAGAAACGTGAAAATAAAGATGAAAAAGGAGAGGAGCAAAGAACAAGATAGGGGGGGGGGGGGGGGAACAATGTTTGCTTTTGTTCCACATTACTTCGCTGCCAGATAAAAGATGCTGCAAAGTGTGGCACTGAAATCGGTGACCCTACAAAACACAGTGCTTTGACTGCGCACACAAAAACACCTGAAGGCTTTGAAAAGCAAAAGAAAATATACTACATCATTACCATTATACATCGCTTTTATGTATATGGTGTCTTAAGAGGTTGTGATAGACATACATATGGGCTGCTAATCCCATTATTATCATTATTTTACTTCTACTTACAAAAGAAAATAAAGAGAGAAAGACATTACTGCCAAAATAGTCTTTTGAAATGATTACGTTTCTTTGTTGTTGATTCAATATCCAGGAATTTGCTTACAATGTTCTGGTTATGCAGCTAAATGTAAATGCATCTCACCCCACAACCCCCCCCCCCCCCCCCCGCACAGAGCTATAGGAGGAAATAGAAGATCTAGATAAGGTCAGATTTTCAGGATCTCTCTGCTTCAGCGCACGTGGCTCAAGCAGTGGCACAGTCATTATGATTGAGCCACCTGTGCTGAAGCAGGGATATCCTACAAAACCGACATTGGCCCCCCCTGATATAGATGATCACTGTTTCACTGTGGTTGCTCGTTCTGGAAGTGCCTTGAACATTTTTCCCAACTCTGCGGGAGCACTTATTAAAAAGTCTATTTTCTGATCACTTATGTTGATCTGGAGAAAGAATTTTAGTTGCAATATGTTAACTGTTTACTACAGGGCCCTACAACACAAGAAATAATGATATTTATCTGATCGAGACTTGTTTTAGAACATGCAAAAATTGTAAATGCATGAATCCAGTTGAGCTAATACGCTACATTAATTTCAATATCTACTGTACGTCATCGTGTTGTACAGCAATATTCTTATTCTTGAGACAACCTATTCTTCCTTAATCCTCTTTTATTTACCTCTAACTTACTGAAAATGATGTATTTCAATCATCTAGTCACTCAGGTATTTTTAAACATGGGAAACTGGAGTTTTGAATTATGGCTCTACATGGGAAATGTCACGTAGGTATCATTTACGTTGAATAAATTCTAGTATTTTTGTCAAAAACTACTTTTAAACATAACATTAGGTAAATTATTGAAAGAGGTAGATATGAATTTAACTCCAGCAACAATATTCTGCCATCATTTACATGCTGTAGTGTCAACATAATCTTTGACTCCATATTATTTTAAAATATTTATAATATTTAATCTAAATGGTGGTTGTAAGAACATATTTTGGCCAAAATATGATGAGCTTCCTCACCACACCAAAATATGGATATACACACACACACACACACACACACACGTGTGCGTAATAAACATATATATATACACACACATTTTTTACAAACACGCATATACAAAAAAAATATATATATATAATTTTATATATATATATATATATATATATATATATATATAAATATATATTCACAGTGGTTGACAAATCACCAAAAAATGTACTCGCCACACAAAAAAATGTACTCGCCACCTAGTACCAAACGTGTGCTGCTTGGGCCAATATTTACTCGCCCGGGGGTTAAATCCACTCGCCCGGGGCGAGCAAATGTATAGGTTTGTCTAACACTATATATATATATATATATATATATATATATATATATATATATATATATATATATATATATATATATATATATATATATATATATATACACACAGTGGTCGACAAACCTATACATTTGCTCGCCCCGGGCGAGTGGATTTAACCCCCGGGCGAGTAAATATTGGCCCAAGCAGCACACGTTTGGTACTAGGTGGCGAGTAGATTTTTTTTTGTGTGGCGAGTAGATTTTTGGGTGATTTGTCAACCACTGTATATATATATATACACACACACATGTAGAGGTAACAGTACCGTGTTAGCCGAGCTTCAATAATCAAAAAATAAATAGATGATACCGTACTGTGGCTAACGAAATGCTTTTATATTATATTATATTATTATATATATATATATATATATATATATATATATATATATATATATATATATATATATATATATATATATATATATATATATATATACACACATATATACAGTGTTTGACAAACCTATACATTTGCTCGCCCCGGGCGAGTGGATTTAACCCCCGGGCGAGTAAATATTGGCCCAAGCAGCACACGTTTGGTACTAGGTGGCGAGTAGATTTTTTTTGTGTGGCGAGTAGATTTTTTGGTGATTTGTCAACCACTGCATATATATATACGAACACACGATCCTTCAAAGATATGCATGATAAAGAAATAGGCAGTCCAATATTAATGTATGTAGGTATTTCTTTAACATATTTTACCTGAATACAGTACTGTATGTCCTAAATCACGTTGCTACAGTAGCAAAATATTTTACATTTGTAAATACTGTACATTCATGAAAATACTACAGACAATCAGTTGTGAACACAAATGTGTGCAACACAATGTAATGCTTCTAAAATAGAGGAATGTGCATTTTATTATTTCAGGTCACTAAAAATTTAATTGCATGACATTAAAGGTCCAACCTGCTTTTGAGTCAGTAAATTAAAAAGCGCATTTGCATTACTTTCTAGAGGAGAGTGCACCAAGGCTAATAGGACTAATGGGAAAAACACAGTGAAGAAACAAATGGAGCAATTTGGAGATGAGGAATAGAAATTCTCCTGACTGAGAGGCTGTAACCCATCAAATATATTATTTTTGTCACCCCTGCACAACCTGTGCTTACCCACTGTAGCCCTAATGCAATCAGGAGCACCTAAAGATGCATTATACTTAAAAACGGAGGAAATCGAGTTATTGTAAAAGTCAAAACAACAATGAACCTCTCACACAAAGCAAAGGCATTCCATACCAAAATATTAATTGCCACTTCAACTTGAAAAGAATCAGATAGATCTTAATAACTGGCCATTTAGGAACAATGGTAATTCCAATTTCAGGAATTTGAGATCTGGTATTTCACTGAATTTAGAGATAAATGGGTAATGAACTAAATGACCGGGACGAAGTCTTGTTTTCTCATGGATATAGATATATACACATATACATACATTATATTGGTGGTGCCAAATGTTTACACAAGAACTCTGTGCGCCAAATAACTTACTAGTTCAGTTTGTTACTATTCCCATCTCAAAAATGTACTACTTACCAAGCCACCTATCTAACAATGTTCTAAGAGTTCAGGGTACAGTGTATTTGATTGTCTTTGGAAAAGCACTCAATACTTTATTTCTTCACTGAAGAAGTGCCCGGGGCCAGAGCGGCTGCTGCCATCACATCCCAGCATATCAACTGTAAGGTACCAAATCGCCACTCGCCTTCGCTTGTAATAAAACGTATTCTTTATTTAGTACGGTATACAACGCATATTAGCAAAACGGCAGACGGATAATGAGGAAGCACAATGTTTCGGGGCAGCTGATGGGGGGGGGGTTACCCACAAAATGTAGTGCTTCATTATTAGTGTTATCAGTCCGCTGCTTTGTGCAACATCATTGCTAATACAGGCATACCCCACATTAACGTACGCAATGGGACCGGAGCATGTATGTAAAGCGAAAATGTACTTAAAGTGAAGCACTGCCTTTTCCCCACTTATCGATGCATGTACTGTACTGCAATCGTCATATACGTGCACAACTGATATAAATAACGCATCTGTAACAGGCTCTATAGTCTCCCTGCTTGCGCACAGCTTCAGAACAGGTAGGGAGCCGGTATTGCTGTTCAGGACGTGCTGACAGGCGCATGCGCGAGCTGCCATTTGCCTATTGGGCGATATGTACTTACTCGCGAGTGTACTTAAAGTGAGTGTACTTAAAGCGGGGTATGCCTGTAATTGCTTTTTATACTGTACTAAATACAGACGTCTTATTTATTTAAGGCGAGGGACGATTGTTACATTGTTACAACATACGTAAATTGCTGCAGTGCAACGCTGCCATCAACTTGAGCTACAAGATTTTACACATTGCTAAAAATATGAATAATATGAGATCTAGTGAATGATAAACAACACAGGTGATAGGCCATCCTGCAGGAGATGCATGTTAGAATGAATGCGAACCTAAAAACTTGGGTAAGCGGAAGGCTGGACTGGGAGAATGCCTGAATGAGTGAATAAAATGGAGAGCCATTCTCAGAGGTGGCCAGTTCCAGCAGGAATATCTCTGCTTCAGCACTGGTGGTGCAGTCAAAGACTGAGCCACTGACTGAGCCATCTGTGCTAAATATCCCAAACACCTGACCTGTTGATAACCCTTGAGGATGGGAGTTAGCCACCCCTGGCCTACACCATGTGAATGAATAGCTGCTAGCACTGGGGTGATGAATGAATCAACGGAGAACCCATACTACTGACAGCTTGTACTAGAAATAAACACAGACCAAAGCACCAAGTCGGGTAGGAACTGCAGGGCTCACATTCTAAAACATATTTGAGTTCACTTGAAATAGTAAAGAAATGTGATGATCTTTACCTTACAATTGTTTTTATCACTCTGCTGTTGGGTGGTGTCATTATGAAGAAATTAATCCACACCTACATTGACTGAAGTCACACCACAAGAACACTAATTATTTATCTGATCTCCATGTCCTTAGTTGCCAAAGTTTCTACATTAACAGCCACACACCCTGATTTTCTTATATGTTTTTTGAGCAAAATAACACCTGCCATAGCATTATAATAGACTAGTTGGGAAGACAACATGAGCAAATTCAACAATGTTGTGTAATAGCTATGCTCACTCAAATAAGTAACAACAAATATATATTAAAAGGATAAAGGCATTTAAAGGTGGAGTCCCTTCAGGGACTAAAAAACATATTGTTGCTATTGGGGTTAAATCTGGATGACTTAAAAAAAAAAAAAAAAGCAGACACCTGCGGTGTAAGCATGTTTAAAGGATTACGTTAGTGTGTACATGTGGCAAGCCGAGACATTGCAGGGGTTTGCTTTTCTCTCGCTGCTCCCCTCTGTGTAACGTCACTGTGCTGAACAGGAGTTTGCACAGGTAAAACCCAACTCTCATCCTTCCTTATCTTTTTTTTTGGCCCGCTAACACCACTAGAATGGGCTTCATCAAGGGAAAACCACTTGCATGGTTTGCCTTAAGGAAACCAAGTGCTTGTCAATCAGGTGATAGTGAAACTTGTGCAATTACAAGCCTAAGCACACAGTTATGGGCACTCTTCACTTCTGAGCTGCTCAGTAATAAAAATATGCATGTCTCGGACAGGTCTGCAACCCTGTCTAACCAATTTGTCAAGTGAGGGAACTGAACCCCAGTAATATAGTGCTCCAGAGTTACCTTGTCCCAGGAATTAATCGAATAAAGAAAATACAGTGAATAATTAATTGTACAAACAAGTCCATAGAGATGAGTCCTTTTAGGATTATAAAAATAAATAATTGGGTCAATCATTGTGAGCTTGTCTTGATGAGCAAACAATCGACTCCTCATATTGTAGGCGTTGCACTCTCGGACTGTACAGACAGGGACTAGGGAGTAGAGAGGCAGGTAAAACCTCACAAAATCCCCTTCCTGTGATCCCACGAACCTTCCTTGGTAGGTGCTATAGCAAGTGTTATTGCAAGAACATTTTTGAAGGGAATGATATTGTTTGAACAGTCTAATGAGAAACAGTGTATTAAACATTTTTACTCATATGACCCAAATGATCGCACGACTTCTTTGGCGTTGTAAGCTCTAGGCATCGGTGGTGCACATTGCAGGGCCCAAAGCAGCATGCTGGCAGCGGGCCCCGCCCCTGTAAAAAAAAGTTAAGGGAGCTGCCTTGCCGAGCAGGCCTCCTCCAGCAGCGTCAAGGCGTCATGACGGATTATGTCACGTTGCCATGGCAATGCGACGCCACAGGGGCATGTGACATCACGGGGGCATGTGACGTCACGTTGCCATCACAATGCATCACCATGGCGACGCTACGGGAGGCAGCCAGCTCCGGAAAAGGTAAGAACCCGCTCACAGAGCACAACAATCCCTCCCACCCCTCCCCCCACATCTACCTCTCTCTGCCGGCCTGGGGTGCCCCACGCTCCATCCACCTGCTCCCCCCTCCAGTCGGGTGAAAGTTGGATCCCAGCACCGACGAAAGGAGCGAGAGGGAGGAGCCCGGGGCCCCCAAATGCGCGGTGCTCAAGGCAGCCACCTTACCCTATGGTCAGTTCTGATTTATGCAGCAGGCACAGAAAACCCTTTGCGTGAAGCAAATCAGGATAACCTTGCACATCACATCATGAGTAGTCAGTTTTTTTATAAAATGTTAATTTGTCAGAAAAAAAAAAACTAAACTTGCCAAGTTGTTTTGAAAGGAGCCTCCCAACGACTGCTCCCCCTTTCTTTATTTTACATGGGTGAGAAGCAGGGGATCCCCAGAGCTGAACCATGTTAATTCCAGCTCCTGGAATCCCTTGATACATACTGAAAAATGTAGCGCTGGTACATCCATGTATTTAAATCTCCGGTGTCTCGCAGGCCAATAGGAAGCCGTAACTGATAATGTGGCAGCTTCCTATTGGCCTGGTGGACAAGGGAGATTAAAACCGCCATTTTCTTTTCCCTTGGGGCGCGGTTCCAGCGCTACCTTTACAGGTGTCTCTGGAACCAAGTGGTTCTTGGAGCAGAAAGATCTCTGGGAATTCCCCTACTCCCATTCAGGTAAAAAAAAAATGAAAGGTATTGAGTAGGGGAAACTCCCCCTTTAAGAGGTATTTTTTTTGCTTATGATCACTAGCTCAAAGTCTCCATTCCATATCATCCCTGCAAAAGTGTAAAAATTCCACTCACTCATCAAGCTCATCCTCTTCCTGTCTGGCTTTGTTAGCATATAGGTATTTGCTCATGTCCACAGGTCTGGCATTCTTCCTTTTTGCAGCTTGTGGTGGGGATTCTTTAGTAAGTTCGATAGCCAGGTCAGCCTCGGTCTCTGGCTCATCAAATGGGTTCACGTACGTTGTAGGGTCAGGTTCCTTAAAGGGGTTGTACTCAAACAATTCTAGTTTCGAAGGAGCTTTCTCAACAGGTACTTCTGTTAAAAACACAATAGGCAAAAAAATACATCATCATTTGCTTATGAATATTAAAACAGTTTAGCTCGATTATTGGTCGACAAAAAGGCTGCAATATATTGAGATTCCCCATTAATCCGCCTGGGTCCCAATCGTTCTAGAGCGGCACCCTCTTGCTTCAGTGCTGCGATGTAATAAGCAGAGATAGATTCCAGAATGATTAGCATCAACATCCTGCAACCTCCCATACTTTCATCAATCGTATCACAAGCCCAAGGTGACTTCTGCTGACCCTTGGGAGGAATGTAAGACGATTTGAAGATTTCACTTTACAAAATCAACAAGAATTCACAGGTCCACTTTTCTGTCCGGTCAAACATAAGTAACAGAAGATTAGTTGCTAACGAATGGTTAAAAAAAAAAAAACATACAAGTTTGCAAGACCACGTAGGGCCCTTCTTCAGGCAAATTACAGAAGCTGTATGGTATATTAATACAAGGTTTGCATCATAGAAAGACCGGATATTTAGTGTGATACAAAAAGTAACATTGCAATGCAAAATATGAAAGGTAAATAGACAAGGAGTTATAGTGGAAGTGTTAAGTGTCTTGCTATGTTAATTAGCGTGATACATATGGTTACTGTAACATGGCAAATGTAAATGAGTCAGGAGTTAGCGTGGAGGTGGGAGGTGTCCACTCTAGGCTATGGTAGAGAGCAAGAAGACTGTATATTACAATCTCTAATTACATAGCACATTTGCATTAAAGATGCAATGTATTTATAAAGCATAACATTTGCATTAACAAACCCATTGCCCCAGTTATGTGCTGTATTCAATGTATCAAATGTTTCCATGAGTTTATATTCCCATGTTTTTTTCTTTGTGTGTTATGAAAGTAACAACTATCAAGAGAACTTTCCGGTCATTGATGCTATGGTTGGGGCTACACAAGCGTTCCCCCACACACGTCTGCTCTTTTCAGATTGATAGTGTGGGGATGCATGTTCCTTATTTCTCTTACGGTTTGTCCCTTTTCACCAATATACAATCCACCGTTGGGGTACTGTGTGCAAATTCATGTGTGTACAACATTGGATGAGGCACAGGTGAAGGAGCCTACAATGTTATATTCCTGGTGTGCGTGTGGTATAGGAACTCTGTGCGTGGATAGAATGTCTGTTCAGGTCCCACATCTTCTTTTACATTGACAGGGAAATGTGCTATGATCTGTGGGCTGGGTGAGGGCGCTCGTCATGATAAATTGTTCTAAGTTTGGTGGTTGTCTGTATGAGAATAGGGGTGGTACTGGAAATCTCTCTTTCAATCTGCCATCCTTATGGAGGATTGGTTGTAGATCTTTGTTTATTTTGTATAGGGCTGTGTTCATACTTTTATAATATAATATGGTACCTGTCACCATTAGAATAGGGTATTTAAACCCAAGCACATGTAAATAAACGTGACTCTTGTGAAGCGCCATGTTCCGGCACAAAATACATTGTGTTCTCCGTTTAAAACTCCTTAATACAGTTTTAAATATGGGACCAATGCATTATTGAAGTTTTTTTTATGCCTACAGTGCATAGCTATTTGTTGTGAAGAACTCTGTATGCATCAATATTTGTGAGGTCCTTAGTCTGTATTACTGCAGAAGTTGTAGTGTTGGCAACGGTCTGGGATTCCTCAGATTCGCTATTATTGGAAAGTCAAACGTGTCCAAACTTTTGGAGCTGAAAGTGAATGAATACCAAAGTGTGTGTATGTATATAGGCCTTTATTCGATCTATAATACCCCCCAAAACAGTGGGAAGCAAATACACAGCTACTTTTCAAAGTTGATAAAGGGCATATGTATCATAACATACAGAATATCTGCTGTCTGATATGTGAGTGACGAAACAGATTTATTTGATAAAGACATATATGAAGATGTGCATGTGGACACACAGCAGAGACCTGCTCTGTGCATTTATTACCTTCAACATCTGGATCTCCAAAGGGATTTAATTCGGTCACTTCAGAACTTTCAAAGGGATTGGAGCTAGAATTTGCCAAATCTTGCTCCTCTTCGTCCAAAAAATTTAACTTGTTTATAAGTTCTAGAAACGAACAAAAATCTTTAAGATTTGCAAAGCACAATAAAATCTATATTTTCACACACTAATTTATACAAACACGTGTTTATGTATGTGAAACAAAGACAAGTAGCGCAAATGCCTTCATAGTAATAGAGAAAATAAATATTTGGAAAGAATAAATAATTATAAAATATATAAAAATAAAATGGAAAACTCATGCTAGAAAGCACTTAAATAGTAAACTATGCATTACTGGTGCTTGAAATGAATTATTGTATTTTGTAGCACACCAACATTCCTAAATAGAAGTGAACATGCTGAAACATAGATTAGGCAATTCAAACATTGTTATAGGTGGGATTGTACACTCAAACCACACCTACTGTACACATTCATATAATCACAACCATTTTTACCAGTGCATTTATAGGAACAGTAAGTAATACTTAGTGATGTAGTAAAAAAACCATACGATATGAGCATACATTAGGGCTACTTAAACTTCTCCCTGTCATTTTATGTCATTTATTACAGGGGGCCAACAGCCTTATTTACTTATGCTGGTCAAGGTTAACACAGGACTTAGGTCTAATAAATCTTTCCCCATGTGTTAAAGAAGCTCCTGTGATAAGGACCTTATCTCTAAAGTGAATTTTGACAGATTGTATGCCCCACCAGCACAATGCTCAAGAATGACGTCCCTAGTCTAGGAGTTGTAAGGCCATACTTGTTTATAAGGACATCATTCACACCAGTTCTAGGCCAGATTGCGCTGCCACAAATATGTAGCCCTATTTTGCATAGCTCATGATGGCTTACACCAATAGATATAATATGGTCAGCCAAGTTGCTAACTATAACCCCTAATAATGCTGCATATTCAAACTGATCTGAAGGAGTCCTGCTCAACGGGGAGAGTCATCTGCTGACCTTGTGTATATTTGGGGAACACAAGAGTGGGTCTTGGAATATTTTATGTTGGTTACCTATCACTGATTTATACCGTATATCGGAAATGTCCCACTTTCAGTTAATTGTTACGGAGGTTGGTTGTTCACATGCAACAGTGTGGGCACACAAAGCATGTGAATATCATTCTCTCCCATATCGTTTTTGGCTCACTTTCTTTGTTAAGCTATTCCATCAGTGACCGTGGCCAGATTAACCCTTCTGAGCCATGTATTGCTTACCTCTGTCAGTGAAGAAATTAATCCCCTTTGAATGGTTCTGTCGGGGGCCCATAGGCTACAATAGACAGAACTGTCTTGGGTCACAGATATTCCGATAAGCAAAATGTGGTGTTATTACTAATAGCAGAAATACAAATCTGTATCTAAAAATATCTGTGTTCCAGCCATTCTCAGAAGCTGAACAAATGGCCCAGTAGCTTTTTTCCTTTGATAAGCAGTCTTCTGAAAAAGGGCACAATGAATGAGAAGTGTGCAGAAGCAGCACTGCAGTAAGTAGAGTGAATGGTGTGTGGGTACAAGACTGAGGCTGCAGCCCGCTGCCTGCGAGGCTGGCGGCACGTGCAGCCGAGTCCCCCAATTTGCAGAGAGCAGCAGGGGGGAAGACAGGGGAGAGGGCGTGACGGGGCACGGCCTTTACGTCACCCGGCAGGTTCGCCCTCTTTGGCTGAACCGCCTGGGGGCGTGGCCTAGCGCTCCGTCGCGACTCCTGCTCTCAATTGTGGGGCGGATCTTGTCCCTGCAGCATCCGCAACAGTGGGCGCTGCAGTAGCCAGTGGGGACCTGGCCTAAACCAAATACAAAGAAGAGTGTGAGGAGGATCAAGTGAAGGTTGACTAATTAAAAAGGAGGAAGGGGGAAAGAGCAAAATTACAAACATTAAAGTTGTATACTTATGCATGATGGTCTTTGTAGCGAACAAGCAAAGTAGAATAGGAGTTGTTCACTCAAGGTCAATAGGGAGAGTGGGGAAAAAGTCAAATCTAGCATCACACTCCACTATGTATTTAATCTACGTAACAGGCCATATTTTTTTGTGATCTGGTTGTATTTTACCTTTTTTTTTTTTTTATACTAGCGTTGTACCTTCTGTGCACTGCACCAAAGTCTGTCCCCTATTGGCAATATATTGATCTATATATCTATGTAGCAAATAAAAAGATCATTTATGAGCACATTCACGTCAGACAGGTCTGCAACACTGCCTTTCACCATTATCACCTAGCATACAGTGCTTCCACTGCAGCAAGGGATTCTGGGAAATGACATGCAAATGAGCATACCGTTTTACCTTTTGCCTGAAATCCATTTTTACATGGAACCCTTATAAGCTAATGCTCGCTGTTAACACCGCTTTTCAGCACAGCATGGGAATCAGATAGATATATATCTTTCTATATACATATATACTGTATATATATATATATATATATATATATATATATAAAAAAAAATTAAATACAACTTTAAATTTAAAAGAAATTTAATTTAATTTTATAAGAATATATATATTTTTTTTTAATCTGCCAAATAATTAGTTAGCATAGCACTTGCATGGAAAACCATGGCAAAAAAGGAATGAGTGTCTTGTGTATTTTCACAATAAGCTAGAAGTGTCCCCATGCAAAAAACACCAACAACAAAAAAAACCTAAAGCTTAAAACATTCAATAATTAAGTCTGCCAGGGAGGCGAGAGCGGTAACACTTTCTATATGCTGATAACATATTTCATGTACAGATAAATCAGATTGATTCACATGGCAAGTCATCTATGCACATTGGCAGACGCCATAACCAGATTTCCTACACATTTTGCCAAGCCCCCCCCCGCCTTCAAATGATCAGCATTAATTACCATTGGATTCTGAATAAGAGATGAACAGCTTTCTTGTTGGTTGAACTACAAATTACTGCAGATAGCACTGAGCATAAGCCAAAGCAAAGACACAATGCAGAGCCAGACAACAGCCAGAGACAAAACAGTGACAGGCAAGCAGACATACAGGGTGGAAATAGAGGAAAGAGCATAGACCTTCACATGGACTGGATGATTTAGCTGAAGGAATATGTGGTTGCTTTATGCAGTCATCCTGGTCTTCATGTAAGTTGCTCAGAGCATTCAATTGGTTTACAATTTCTGCAAACAGAAGCCAGTCAAGATAACTATAAGGGAAAGGATTATTGGAGAAAAGGAGGAATCAGCATCATGCCCCTGCTAGAAAGAGAAAGGGGGTTAGGTAGCAAAACGTGGGCATTATGGGAAGCAAAGAGAGGGACACAGAGAAGACATGTATGAATATTTCCAAGGATCACCTCACCTGAACAGTAAAGGTGTAACAGTGGTAAACACATTGCACCACATTATGTTGGCTGCTCAGATGACAAAATATCTCTTCCCTTTAGAATAATAAGGCCAGCGCCACCCTCCTATTGTGTGATGAGAGGCGTTTCAGCCAAGAGATTCCCAGAAGTAACGGTGGTGAAGCAGAGCAGTGTCTCACAATCAGCTGCTCCTCCATTTCCACAAACCATGCTGCAAGAACGTCGACTGGCCGCCCTCTAACACACCAGAGCCATGTACGTTAAGATAAAATGGACCCTGCAGCGCGGGCCATTCTAACCAGCTGTTTTTACAGTTGGGGGAAGGAGGCGGGTTTAGAGTAATGGTGACAACTGCCTCAGCCAATCAGAGCATCAAATGACTGAAAGTTCTGTGAAACTGGGGTGACCACATGAACAACACGATACAGCGCCAATCAGGGGGAGTTATGTGGAGTACAAATCAAGAGCTTTTCCATTTCTGTTGACCGGCTTTGGGTTAGGGGAATATTTTGTTTTCCAGGCATACAAGATGATAGACTTCGGCCAGGAGTCTAGATTTATTTGTCTTCCAACCCCCCCCCCCCCCCCCCCCCACCCAAGAACGACAATGCACTCGTCAAGGGCATGTCGGTGGTACTGGCTGCTTTTTACTTTCTTCAGATGCAGCGGCCGTTATTCGAACATTTCACGGAGCCGTTTTCGTGTGAGCGGCTGTACCCCACGCGGCATTAACGCGGCCAATCGCCACAGGCACACGTGTTTATTGCGGTTGCTTTGTTTGAATGTCATGGATACTGTTTCGTATCCGTGGCAGAAGTGAATGAATTGTAATGTGTACAGCACTGTGCTACTGTGTCAATTTCAGGTGTTTAAAAACCAGAACACCACAATGCCATTTTCTGCACTCGCGTCTTAAGGCGGGAAGGTTGGAAGAAATCACGCACCATGACGTGGGTATTCCGAGGTATACAACGCGTTAAATGTTCGAATAACGGCCGCTGCATCTGTACTTCAACAGCAGCATCATCAAATTCAACAAAAGTATCAACGTTAACAGAAGCACTCTCAATATTAGTGCTTTTCTGTCAACTGGTTGAGAAATTGGTGAATGGGTCCAGGTAGGGGATGTGCTAGATGCAAACGTATTCACAGCGCCAGGAATGTTGTGGGCAATGTTGTGCATGTTTTTCAAACTGTGAATTCAAAACGCATTTCCTCAGCTCAACGTATTAGCTCAAGCATATGACCAGCATCAAGCCAAACGTTTTCACAATTAGTCTTTTTTCTTTTCTTTTAATGACTGCTGTATAAATGAGCAAGGATTACTGCGTTCTCTGTAGCATTATTTTCTCCATTTAAGCGGACGTGTTTCAGAAAATGGACGTATATTATGCTTATGGCATTACCAATGCAGGGTGCATATGAACTAGTCGATGCCGAGAGTAGAAGTAAATGAACAATATGGTATTAAAATAATAATAATTGACATGTATTAGGTAAGGGCCGCTACAGATAGAAGCATAAAACTGGTGTTGCAATAATGAAGTCACTTATTAAGGAATAATGCATAGCATGTGCTTCTTTCCTTACTCCTGTACATATCGGGTGTGGTATACACCTGAACACCCAAAATGCAGGTATACTGTTAACCTGTCAAGTGACCTGCAAATGATGCTAAGCATTACCACCCTTTTCTTTATATTTCTCGTTATTATTAGTGGTAAGGGCCAAGATGTGAGACACGGAAGCTGACAGGGAGTGCCACTGAATAACAGCACCTTGCAGGAGCTGGTGGGACAATGTGGTTTTGGCATTGGGAGCAGATGCCGTCCAAATAATTAGCGTCTAAACCCGTAATAATTGGGGATTTTTGTTATCGTGACATATGAAAGGGTGATATATGTTGTGTACATGTTCTAGGTAAGGTGCGGCCTGCATTTATCAACGTTATGTTATGGTTATGTTATGGTTATGTTACAATGCATTACAAACAACGCACAGGTGTGTAATAAAGTATGTGCTATCAATACAAAGAGAGACAACATTACCACCTATACTTATGAATCCACTTGTAAACTTCGGCAAGTCTCGACTTGATAGCATTAAGAGATAATGTGTTTATATTGTCAGTCTGAAACACCCATTGAATTGCTAGTTCAGCAGCTGACCAGACGAATATATCTATGTTTTCCTCAGGATTTATCCTCAATGTACCACATTTTGTTGAGACCACCAAAAGTAACTCTTCAACCTGGTGCCACTTTTAAGTAAAAGATTAAAAGTGCCTTAAAAATCAGGGACTTAAAAAAAAAAAAAAAAAAATGTTAGGGCGACAGTGAAAAAGTCTCACTGCAGATCTAGACACATAATATGGATAAGTAAGGAAATGATGAAGTGCTTCAGTGTGAAAACCTGCAGCTTATCCTGAAATTTCTTTATGGACCGTATGTAGTGCAGGGGTGGGCAACTCCAGTCCTCAAGGGCCACCAACAGGTCAGGTTTTAAGGTTATCCCCGCTTCAGCACAGGTGGCTCAATCATTGGCTCAGTCTTCGACTGCACCACCTGTGCTGAAGCAGCGATATCCTGAAAACCTGACCTGTTGGTGGCCCCTCGAGGACTGGAGTTGCCCACCCCTGATATAGAGGATGTCATAAAAAGGTAAAGATCAATTCTGTAGAATGCTCAGCAACTGCAAATATGGGACTACAAATTCTGTGCAGAAAAAAATGCAACAGGTCACCGACAAGCTCAAACTTCAAAGAGCACAGAACAAATAATAGATTCTGCTTTAAAGAAGTCTAATTAAGGCTATGCTTATAATGCCGGCGACGGCAGGCAACGGTCGCTGGAAAAATCAAATTGAGATGACTTCCAGTGATCGCGACCAAGCCGTCGCGTCTACCATAAGCGCGCGCGACGGCGGCAATGCATTTGTTTTGATGCGACGTCGCGTCGCTCTCGCCGGCACTATAAGCGCAGCCTAAAGGGGAAATGGTGCACCAATTACAAAGCTTCAGTGTTTATAGAAACATTATTTTACCAAATCACAACATACTGGAGGATTCAACAGTAAAAATGTGTGATTAGGAAGAACAAATGAAATGCCAAAAAAAGAAATGTTCTTTTATTTTTTTTTATATATTTGTGGCTATAGGAAATAGGATTGAAAGTTAACGTCCTGCTCTATTACTAATGCACGTAGAAACCCTTTTAATGCCATTTAGAGTACCAAGGTGGAGTATGAATATTTCAAAGACATTAAAGCAAAATACTGCTTTTCTTTGTGGACATTAATAGCATTCTATGGTATTTCATTCAACCAGTGGAATGTTAATCCCGCTCTGGCCAAATTCCAGCACAGGTCAAATAATCCTGTCTGCTCATGTCCCCACCTGTAAACAAACACAGACATATCTGCATTTGCAGCCCATAGAAAATGTTTGAAAGAATTTATGGTCCCAACAAAAATATAGCATCTTTGCCCAATTTTCTAAAGGTCTGAAAAACAAAATTTTAATTGAATAAGATGTAAGGTGAGATACAAGCTAAAGATGTTTGGTAAAATGCTACTTATGACTATGTTTCAATGTATAAATAGTAAATACAATAGCAATTCTTTTCCCCTTAGGTATACAGATTTGCTTCTCCCCGCTAGGTTTAAAAAGCATTTACAAATGCTGTGTATTCTTTGAGTGCTAAAATGCTTCCCCAATCTTTTTACACAGCTTTTCCAACTACTGTAATGTTCTCATCTTAACCAGTGGTCAAAACAGCTTGAAAAAAGTAGTCATGTTCTACTAAGCTTAAAATAAATATAAAGGTTTTAAACATTATAGGAAAGCTATTCTGGCGGGTTTTTTTTTTTTTAATTTTTTTTTTTTTTAGAAAAAAAATGTATACAATATTTATGCTTGCCAAGTAGAAAGGGAGAGAGAGTCTCAAATAAATTCGTATTTCTATTTCCCCCTCAAACCACCTCTAATCATAGCCAATATCGTTATTTTTTTTTATTTATTTAAGTCTCCCCTGGCCGTGGCTAAACCAAAAATGGTCGAGTACTTTTTAGTTTGGCTAGCAGAATAAAATGCACCAGTGAATTGAGAAACTTCTGCTAATAGGAGCAGCTGTGGAATTCATGACATACTTCCAGCATGTGTACTGTATATATTATTTCAATGACATTTTTAGAGCATGTGTATATATTATTATAATTACATATTTAGAGCATGTGTATATATTATTTCAATGACATATTTAGAGCATGTGTATATATTATTATAATGACATATTTAGAGCATGTGTATATATTATTTCAATTACATACAGACTGCACGTATGTTGTTTTTTTTTTTTCATCACTAGAAATCTGTCTTCTCTCACTTTCTGTTTGGCGACAGACCTGTAATTTTAGCCGTCTTTTCCTCCTGGTTCACTCTGTTCTCTTCGTCTTCTTCGTTGTCTTCTTCAAAATCGTCCAGGTTTCCTATGTCAGCCTGCTTCATGCTCATCAGACTCGCGAGGCTCTGCATATCTTCGTCACTGCACAAATGAAAAATGATGCATTCTTCATCTTACAAAGCTGTTCAGGACATGGACGGTTTGTGCGTGCAATATGCACTACGCAATACAAGGGACTGACGATTCAAAACTGTGTAGAAACTCTGTATTACTTAAACCAGACAGTAAACTTACTGAGAAAGATATATATGTATATACACAGATGTAGCAAGACTTACTGTCCCCCGCGTCACGGCTTAAAAGGAAAAAAAAAAACGCCAAAAAACCCAACGGCCGCAACGCTGGGAACAGTATCAGCCATGATCGCGCTGCGTCGGGGGTCCAGGCTTCCGGATTGGACTCCCTGCAGAATTAATCCATCTGAGTCGTAAAAGTGCAAGCTGCCTCGGCAAGACAAACAGTAAGTCTGGCTACATCTGTATATATTAACGAGCATATTTGGGGCTTTATGCTTTAGAAAGATGTCCATGATGTAAGCATCTGTTTAGCTAGTTCTGATACTGCCCTGACATGCACTTGTTTTTCTCCCCATGCACAAACAAGCAGCAATTGTGTCAGGGACCCTAAAATGTGGAGCATGTATGCTTATGAAAATAAATACTTAAATGGGACTAGCAACAAAAAATGCTTTTAACCACTTCTCTGAAAAATAAAAAGTCCTGCAAAAACATTGCTTTGTAAAAGGATTTTAAAGCTAAAATGAAGGGAAGTACATGATTTAGTGACCCTGTTTTTTTTATAACACAGTATACGGGGATTCTATTGTTTTGATAAGTATCAGTTACAGATGCAGAGAAGCAAAGATGTGTATATATTAGGAGGAATTATCTATTTCAGAAATTCAACAATACCCTACTTGCATTTGAATGCCATTTCTCACACTTAAATTATATATTTGTATAATTGGTATTCTGAACAATCCACACTTGCAACTGATTGTTACTGTCTTCTGGATTAACACTGGACATTGAATGAGTTTTTATGCTCCCTAAGGAATCTGAAAATGTTAATACCTATGGAGAAGATTACAGGGGCACTCAATTAAATGGCAGGCGACACAGCTGAACTTTATAAACCGTAGTAAACAGAAGTTACAAAATTAAAAAAATTTAAAAAGTAGACTGGACAACAGAAGAACAAATTCTATAAATGTTTATGTACAAACAAAATAG
The DNA here is from genome assembly GCF_040206685.1 of Ascaphus truei. Lineage (NCBI taxonomy): Eukaryota > Metazoa > Chordata > Amphibia > Anura > Ascaphidae > Ascaphus > Ascaphus truei. The sequence goes on from NC_134486.1 coordinate 86,041,310, forward strand.
ATTTAAAGTAATAGAAAACAAAAATTAAGCAGCGCATCAATTTTCATTGCCTCTTGCACATGCATTTCTTTCCTTTCTCTGCATCAGCAGGTAAGGTATAAGACAGACAATTTTTGGAAAAATAGAAATTTGGGGAAAGATCTATAATGTATTTGTAAAATTTAATTTTGCTGCAAAAGCAGTAAATGACATTGAAAAATAACTTGCATTGCAGAAGAATGACAGAAAGGACTGGTATGTTCAAGGCCCTTCTTTAACACAGGAAGACACTCAGTTCCATCAGCAGGGGATGTGGGGGTATGAAACGCAGTAAACCGGCAGCCAGTGAAATACCAAACTTACGTGGCTTTGCCTTCTCTTAGGAAGATGCAGGATAACGAGAATTGCAGAGTGGCAGAGACAACTTTCTTAGAAAGCGGCTTAAATTTTAACTTGACGTCAGTCTGTGTAGGCATGGGGCTTGCGTATTGCTTCATGTTGATGTTACTGGTTGCAAGAGCTTTTCGACGACCAGAAGGAGATTCCTTTAAAAAAAATGAAAAAAATAGGTCAATGTGCATTCATTTTTTTTTTATTGAACTGTGTGAACTTGTGTAGAAGTAGAATGTTTTTATTCTGAAAATGTATGCAGTAATTCAACTAAGGTTTCCAGATGTACCTTACACAGCAGGTCAGTGCTGAATTTTTAGGTGGTGTTCCAACTGCTCCCCTCTGCACAGGACCAGCGTGCTAAGTGTTAACATTTGCTTGTACTTTGTGGAACGTCAACCCCACCCACTGGAATGTTAATGAGCCAAGAGGACACAAAGAACTTTGTATTCACAGCTGCACTGAATCTCAACCCCCCCAGTATACATTTGTGTTGCCCCAAAGGCGGACAGCCTTTGGCGCAGCCAAAGGGTGTGAGCTGTTTGCTGATGTTTGGTGATGTTAAAGCTGTTTTTTTTTTCAAATCTGAAACTCACAGGCCCTTTATCCCCTTTACCCAATTTTCCAACTCTATCTTTCCATGAAATGTCTGTGAATTTACTGTACAACCCTGTTTTTTTACTATAACAATACATTTTTATAACTCTGTGCCCAGGACATACTTGAAAATGAGAGGTAACTCTCAATGTATTACTTCCTGGTAAAACATTTTTATAAATAAACTAAACTGAGCAGACAACAAAATACTCAGAATTTTGGATAGATTGCACTTTTTGAAGATACTTTGTCATTCCAGGCTTTCGACTAATATGATAGCTACCAGGTGTAAAGAGTAAGATATGAGTAGAAAGAAACCGAAAGGATAACCAGTCATATATAGGTATGGGTCCACACACACACTAGACTATAAACATACAAGTCCAGAAGGCCTCCAGCAACAAATCAGAGAACTCGCCGAAGTAAGAATGCAGACCAAAGTGATGTTCAAGAAATGGGTCAACTGAGCAAAAATCAACATAAATTAAAATCGAACTTGAAGTTCGAAGACTAGGTGTAACTTGGCTGGAAGAAACAATGGGTGGGAACCTTTTAAATTAAGTCAATAGGAGAATGAAGATGGGATAGAGCGCATTTGGAAGAAACAAGACAATCTTTCAAAGGAACCTTCCCGTGTCAAGAGGAAAGTTTTCGACCACTGTATTCTGCCATGCTTAACAGAACGGTATGGATGAGAAATCAAATGATCAAAAGCCGAAGAAATTCGGTTACGGGTCTGCAAACTTTTCAGCAATTTGCGTTCCAGTGCAGTTATTTTTTCGCCTATTGGGAAAATTAGCTAAAAAAAAAAAAACTATTTAAACAAAGCAAAAAAAAAAAAAAAAAAATGATATTATAGTGAATTTATAATCCCGAAGTCCTACAGCCCAAAAAATGTCAAAATAATGTTTTCCTATTTTTTAGAGTCAAGCTGGTAAACCCCCCCACCCCCCATCTTAAGTGTTACATTTTTTTTCCCACCTAACTTCTGACATCTCCATAACCAAATTGGCTGGATGGATGTACACCAGATTTGGCACACAGTATCTCATACCTCCTGACAACTACCTGATTTTGTGCAAATCACTTCAGTCAAGCGTAAGATACAACAGTTTGTTTGCTATGGAGTCTGTGTATGGCACATCATCCATACATAAGTCAGCATTACCGTGCGGAATATATACAGATATAGCCAGACTCACTGTCCATGGAGATGGGAGAAAACAAAACACCATAGCAGCGCTAACAGTTAGTCTTGCTACATCTGTATGTGTACATCTGTACTTGAAAAAAAGTATATGCACGAGTCTGGAATAAAAATACTTCACCCAAATCAGAAGTGAGCGGGAATAAAACGAAGGTCCCTATGAGGACTGAAAAGATGGCGCTGCACGGATTAACCAATACATGGTTTTGAGTTATTTATACCTGTGTGGTGCTGAATTGTTCCTCAATCTTTCGTCTCCGTGACTGCAGTCGTGAGTACAGATGTGTGATGTACGGCTCTATTATTCATTTTGCGTGCACACTCCAAAACATACCAGTTGCTTATTGAGTGAGGTGTGCTTTCCTCTGTCTGTGAATATCTATATCTATACACACACACACACACACCAAAGAGTCCCGATCGCGCAGACTGTCCAAATACAGGAATCCAAGAGTTATTTCAAATAAATATCCACTTCCTTGCTGATGCCTCTGAAGGCACTCCGTTCACCCTCTGAGTGATCCGTGAAAATCTTCAACAAAATGGAAAAAAGAGGCACAGCACACCGGAATGAATGGAAAAACAGGTGTATTTAAGACACACAAACACTATAGTAACTCACATGAGATATAATTAAAAGCAAGCTTCTCGCAGTCCTGGGTGAGAGCTGAATAAGTCCAAAGATGGCCTACAGATGGGGCCCAGCGAACCAGGTCCCGGAACTTCCGCTCGCAGCACACGGGAGGAGCAGATGGAAAAATGATTGCTCAACAGCTAATACACCGCTGATGCGCCCAACACGCGGCCGCGTGCATGGACGCCAAATGGAAGAATCCTCTGCTCACACCAACAAGCGGTTGCGCCGCTCATAGCTGACAAAGAAGTTCCACCCTGTATGCGTGATTACGTAAGAGTGTAACGTGACGACCTCAACGCGTTTCGCATCAGGGGGTGACGTCACGTGCATTTGTTCCATAATTTTGCAATATGAGGATGTTGGGATTCCCATCACTGGGCGTGCTGGGCGCATCAGCTCTGTATTAGCTATTGAGCAATAATTTTTGCATCTCCTCCCGTGTGCTGCGAGCGGATGTCCAGGGACCCGGTTCGCTGGGCCCCATCAGTAGACAATCTTTGGACTTGTCCAGCTCTGACCCGGGACTGTGAGAAGCTTGTGAGTTACTATATGTGTTTGTGTGTCTTAAATACATCTGTTTTTCCATTCATTCCGGTGCGCTGTGCCTCTTTTTTCCATGTATATATGTATGTATATATGTATATATACATACACACATACAACACACACACGTCGGTGCCATGATCACAACGGCAAATAAATGAAAATGTCAGTGGGCCGGAAAAAATTACCACTTTATGTACTTTATCTATAGTGTCCTGATTATTTTATTATTGTTATTTAATTAAAAAAAAAAAAATCTGGGAAGTTTTTAGTGTTTAGTTTTCAAACATTAGGACCTAGATCAAATCGGGTTAAAAACAACTATAGATAATTAAAAAAAAAAAAAGGGAAGCATCTAGAATTAGTTTTCTTCCCATACACATTTTACTACAGTATACACGATATTTGTATAACTCTAACACTGGTCACTGCTTTTATATTAAGTAACCGATTCTATGCCTATCTGTACTAGCACAACATTGCGACGTTAGCTCACATATTGCATTTAAGACACAGCACCTGAGGATGTTTTTTAAGAGCATGTCATCCAGCCTATATCCTAGTTGAGGAAGGAAAAAAAAAAATAACTTCCATTATCTGTCAGATTATGCCTTGGAATATTATACAGAACTAGCAGTGCATGGAGATACCTTATGAACAAATTTACGGAGGATTTACTGTAGGCCCTCGTAGAAAGGAAAAAAAAAAAAACTTAATATGTAAATACTCAGAACCAAAATTGCATTTAAATAGATGTGTCTAACACAGAGAAGACAAGGCCTTGTCTCTTGGTCTCTGTCAATCAACAAATGCTATGAAGGTCCAGGACTCCGACATTATGCATAAAATAATAATAAAAGAAACTGTACATATGATCTGGTAATTCTAAAACATTCTCCTATCAGCTATAGTTATCTGCCAATATAAATTCTGACTTAAACATTATTACTCTGGTAAGGTATTCTGACTGATTGAGGATATGGGATAGGTACTGACGTTGATACTTCACATCCAATTAACATTTAAACCACCCACTCCAATGCCTCACTTATCCTCTCTGAAATGCTATGTAGTTGAAGAAACACTTCAAGGTGTGAAAAAATAGTTTTTTTTATTTTTTCTATCTACCATTCAAAAAATGAACACCAAGTATATTTGAAGACCCACACATATTACTATAGAAAGCAGAACTTACATCATATTTGTGGTATTGTTTTGGAGTGGCGCCAATCATCTAAGCCAACATACCCAACTGAAGAGTCCTTTTCCACAGCAGTAGTATGATATAGTCATATAGTCTGATGTAAACATTTAACAAGACTTCTCCCATTGGACATGGTTGCCAAGACAACCTGTGTTTACCAACTGTATGTTGATTTATGCCAATCCGGGGTAACGCACGAAAAACTCCTATTGACCAACGTGTTTGCGTAAAAGTACTTCGTCTGCACGATCACATTTGTTTTTTTTAACGATATATTGTTATTTTATGTCATAATAAATTGTGATATACAAACATTTCAAACAGTTTAGACAATCAATTGTTGAGTGGGGGATACGTGGTTTGACTGGGGGGAGGTAGGGGTTGATCTCATCCGCATTTTTTCGATCCACTGGCACAGCACCACAATGTTTCCAAAGATAACATTCATCAATATCATTGTAATTCTGCGTTGGCTTCCCAATTTTTAGATAAGCGTTATACCAATGTTCATTTTTTACAGATTTAAGTTAATCATTTTTTCGCTCTTGGTCGTATAGCCTGGGCCATGATTCTGTCTATTCATCTCGTTCCCAGTTTACAACCCCAATGACAGCACGTCTAGCCCTGGGTCCCTCATCCTGTCTAGCCCACGTTCGAATACTTTTCAGAATTTATACATCAAATCATTATGATAGGCAGTGATTTTTTTCATATCTTTATGTTTACAATATCCTGTTTGTTATTTTAGCCATGGTCGGGCCGAGCCTTTCCAGGAGGTTGATATTGCACATTGTGTAGCCGCCACTATGTACAAATAGAATTTCAAACAGTTCTATCTTTAGCACTTGGGAATGCAAGGAAAAATAAGTGACTTTCAGAAAAAAGTGTCAATATATTGAAAAAAAATAAAAAAAAGAGAAGGGGTGTTAGCAAGCCACTGTCTTGAATGATATTCGTGGAAGTCTTATAAGGATAGGTCTACAAAAAGAATCACTCCTCTCATGGAACCATAAAATTGGAAGAAATGTAGAGGACATAGATATTGCCTTTATATTTACAAAAATTCAGGAGTTTAACCTAATTCCATCACAGTCCTCACCACACCAACGCCAACCAGACCACTCGCTACTTCCACATCACGTCTCACAGCACTTTGGCTCTTCAGTTCTTTGGTTGATAGTGTGCAATGCGCTCCAACACCAACCAGGATACTCTGTTATTTCCGCATCACGCGCTTGTAATCCTGTCTCGCTTTTTGTGAAATGTGTGGACAGGAGGGGGGGGGACAGTGGACAGGAGGGGGGGGACAGTGGACAGGAGGGGGGGGGACAGTGGACAGGAGGGGGGGGACAGTGGACAGGAGGGGGGACAGTGGACAGGAGGGGGGGGGGGACAGTGGACAGGAAGGGGGGGGGCAGTGGACAGAAGGGGGGGGGTTGCTTAAAATTCCAGGTCCCTCCTCTCCACTCCCCCTGTATGTTTCTCTGCTCCCCCCTCTCTCTCCACTCTTCCCCCTCCCCCCATGCGCAGCTCCGGTCCCCACCCTACAGTGTCTGACACACACACACACACACAGTGACACACACACACACACACAGATGTTACCTCTCCGTTTCCCCCCTCCCTCCCACCTCGCAGCGGCGCCACAGCGAGGCAGCTGCAGGAGGAAGGGGGTCCTTCCGGGCGCCGCCATCTTAGCGGCGAGGCAGCTGCAGTAGGAAGGGGGTCCTTCCGGGCGCCGCCATCTTAGGCACTCGGCGCCGTGAGGCAGCTGCAGGCTGCCTGCCCACTGCCTGTCCCCCCGCCGGGGAGGGAGGTGACTGAGCGCCGGGGAGGGAGGTCACTGAGCGCCGGGGAGGGAGGTGAGTGAGCACCGGGGAGGGAGGTGACTGAGCACCGGGGAGGGAGGTGAGTGTGATGGGGGGGGGGGGGAGGGAGAGAGAGAGAAAAAGCGAAAAAGAGAGAAAGAGAGGGAGCGAGTGTGTGTGTGTGTGTCTGGCCGAGGGGGAAGAGAGTGGCAGTTGGGTGATGTCAGACCCACCAATCTGATTGGCCAGAGGCTGAGGACCAATCAGATTCACCCCAGATAGCACAAACCTTTTGATTTTATACATTAAGATATATATATATAGATATATATATCTATATATATATAGATATATATATCTATATATATATATAGATATATATATATATAGATATATATATCTTAATGTATATAGATATATATATATATATATGACAAAAACAACACAAAAATATGTAGCTTAGGTATTGTATTGTATGTCTTTATTTATATAGCGCCATTAATGTACATAGCGCTTCACAGTAGTAATACATGTGGTAATCAAATAAATAACAGATAATATAAAATAACAGATCATGGGAATAAGTGCTTTAGACATAAACGTAACATTAAGGAAGAGGAGTCCCTGCCCCGATGAGCTTACAGTCTATTTGGTAGGTAGGGAAAACGTACAGAGACAGTAGGAGGGAGTTCTGGTAAGTGCGTCTGCAGGGGGCCAAGCTTTATGTAGCATGTGTTCAGAATATTCAGTGCTATTCATATGCTTCATTAAGCAAGTGTGTCTTAAGGTGGGTCTTAAAGGTGGATAGAGAGGGTGCTAGTCGGGTACTGAGGGGAAGGGCATTCCAGAGGTGTGGGGCAGTCAGTGAATAAGGTTTAATACGGGAGAGGGCTTTAGATACAAAGGGGGTAGAAAGAAGACATCCTTGAGCAGAACGCAAGAGTCGGGATGGTGCATAGCGAGAAATTAGGGCTGAGATGTAAGGAGGGGCAGAAGAGTGTAAAGCTTTAAAAGTGAGGAGAAGAATGGAGTGTGAGATGCGGGATTTGATCGGAAGCCAAGAGAGGGATTTCATGAGGGGAGATGCCGAGACAGATCTAGGAAAGAGTAGAGTGATTCTGGCAGCAGCATTTAGGATAGATTGTAGGGGAGACAGGTGAGAGGCAGGAAGGCCGGACAGCAGGAGGTTACAGTAAGTGGATATAAGTGATAATATTAATAAAAATATATAAAATATATCGTAACTAATAAGATTAACTTAATTAAAAATAACATTGATTGTGATGAGAATCCCATGACCCCTCCGAGCGTCATCTTTGCCGCGCGGCGGCCAGCACCGGATCAGCTGTGTGATCCACATCAATAGGCAGTGTGTGCATGTGTCTCATAGTAGCAGACCGCTCTCAAGCAGGAGAGTAAAAGCAACAACCCTTGCTCTGGTGATGCGCTTGTACTCCGCGTCGCCATAGTTATAGGAGCAGGGAAAGACGCGCATGCGCAGTATTTGATTGTTGATATTTACAGGACATGCACCGCACCATTTTGTTGGTATATATATATATATTTATACATACACACACACGTACACACATAAAAAGTAATCAAAGGCTGCATATATTAAAACAAAAAATATATTTTTTAATCTGCTTTGATTTCCTCTTTAAACCAGTTTTACAAGTCTGTCATTAGTTTGAATATTAATGCAAGGTGAAAAGTTCAATTTCTGCAGAACAGTCTGTTATTGTAGTTACTTATGTTACTCCCTGTTATGATCAGTGTGTTAATTATTGCTTGTAAAATGTCAGATCATATGATGGCCTATTTGATTATATAACTTTGTAAAGTTGGAGGCACTTAAAGCGGCAATCCTCAATTTTTTTAAAATCATTATTGGGTCGTCCCATGGAACTGAACGGTGCTGTGCCTAGTTCTGGAGACTCCCCGGTTCCTGAGATATTTACATTTAAATACAATGGTAAAATTAAAGTAAAATCAGAGATAGTCGACGGGATCGTCCAATAGCAAGCCAAGGTATCCTGCTCCGATGACATTGCGTCTTCTTATTGGCCCATGGAAATGAAGCTTGGATGGCAGTCTTATTGATTTACCAAGAGAGACCAGAAATACGGACTAAAGATATCTCAAGAACCGTGGTCTCCCACTGCTCCGAATGACCCCCGGTGCCGAGGCGGTGAAACAATTGCTGCTTTAATGGCTAGGTGAGGTTTCAGTCTTACCGCACTTTTTTGTAGAGGATACTTGTTAGAAGCTCGACCTCACCTCCGCAAAAGGCAGCGATAATCAAAGATGGCGATCTTCTATTTGCAGCACTATTCAAATCAAGCCTCGTTACCTTATTTAAATAAAAAAAAAATATTTGCCGTTGTCTGTTGCCTACAGACAGACTTCAAATTAAAAAAAAATATTTAAATACATGTCTTGTAACGAGACATAATTTGAATGGTGTGGCAAACACTGATCTATCTTTGATTAATGGATAGGTGCAGATAAAATTTGATCTTTGGAAGGTGCCGCAAAGCCTTTACATTTTTATACAATAAACTATGAATTAGACATTCATCACACCTATGTTAAAAGCATTTAATAAAAAAAAATTAAAAATCAACATGATGTTCCCATAACTTATTCTGACTTATGTTATTTGAAAAAAAAAACATAAGAGCGCACAACCACTCCTTGTCAAATCTGTATTCAAAATATGACAAAAATATACAGATGAATACAGTATTGCACGTACAAAAGAGAACTACAATCACGCTGATCACAAATGCCTCATCTCTGTTGTCTATCAGGCTGACTGGTTTTCCACACCAGCTCCGCCACGGCTAACAGTGGTATTGAAGGCGCTGAAAATCGGCAATTGATGGCAAGACTTCAAACACCAATCTAGGGATAGGGGAGAAAGGCTTAAAATAGAGGTGCCGATTCAACTCCGTCCGTGTCTGTCCTCCCCTTGGAGAATTTTGCCAGAGCTCCAAATGATGTCAGTCGAAAAGATGTGTGGGACACTCCAGCGTTTAGCTGGATAGCATCTATAAGTCCCAAACTCACTAGGATGGAGAGAAGCAGTAAATGTAGAATTTCTGGATAGAAACTCCAATGAGTCAACACTGTGACAAAAACTAATCAAAACTTCCAGCACGTTTTGTGACAACCAACACAACCACTTCATCGTGGATTTTTGTGTGTGGTAGATGTGTGGCATGCAAAATGCTTCATTCTAGTTTTAAATCAAAGATTACAGACAAATCATTCCCTATTGAACACTAGATTATGTAACACTATATACATTGTATGTCTAATAAGAGTGCCCATGTGGCCTACAATATATTGGAAGCACAAAAACACAATTGAGGAGAAGAATTTCAGAACATATAAAGGAACATCAGGATAGGTTATGAGAACCAATCTGGGGGTGGGGGAAGGGAAGGGGACAGGGGAAGGGGAAGCTCCCGCGTCAGCAAAATGAGGATAGTATATGAAATCAAATAACACACAAACTGGTGCAATAGAGGATAAACTATAATAACAACATAAACAGACAGACAAGTTCCTCCTTGAATGCACTCAGAAAGGTAAGTCAGAGCGATATGGTTGATAACATTAAAAACCTTTTAATCACCAAATAGTAAGAACATATTGTATAGAGGGAAATGGTAGAGGTAGTCCACGGCCAGTCCCTTAAGGTTATGAGAACCACAGTGTCTCCAGTTATTTAGGAAAAAAAAAATCACGAACAGGACACATCAGGTCTGAGATACAAGGGTATTGATTGGGTTGTTTTAGTTAAGAAAAGAAGAGATGGCTGTAACAGGGGAGTTATCCCTGTTCAGGTAATGTGCCTCTAATCCAGCAGTGTGGTGGTTAACTGCTGGTAGTCAATTAACAAAAACCACCGGCCTGATTAGATTGCTTAGAAAAGCCTGTCTTTTGAGACAGGAAGTGAGACTCCTTAGCTCACACCTGAGCTGAACTTGGAGACAGAACAGAGATTGTCCTTGACTCACAACTTGTGAGACTGACATGGGGACACTTGTCTTGAGCCCTGCCAGAAGAAACAGCAGAGCTGCTTTCAAGACACAGGGGAAACTTCTAAACCTGAATGCTGACAAACCCTGAAGAAAAGGTTGCAACTAGGAACAGAGAAGATTTTCCCTCCAAACCACAAGGAAGGACATATGTCTTGAGCGACAAGCTGACCACAAGACAAAAGGGAACAAGATTCTAACCTGGAGCCTGATATTTCCTGTGCACACAAGGGTGCGGTTCCAAGAGAGCAGAGAAGCTTCCCCTACAGCAGCCCAGCTAACAGATAAGACTTTCATTTACAAGACTTTTTATATCTGTTAATTTCATGCTATATGTTTGGGGCTGGGAGACATGCTTATCTAAAGGGAGTTGTGGATTGCATAGTATTTCACTAGAAATACTCCCAAGTGAATAGAAGCTTTGTTTTCCCCTTGTTTGGATGGTTTCCTGATGTTAAGGAAACAGGCGCAATAAAAGCCTTATTTAATTTCACCATAACCAGTCTCCCTTGCATACCTCTGGGAGCGTCCGCCTACATATGGTGTCAGAAATGGGATGAGAGGTGGTTCTTGAAGTTAAGGAACTCGGAGTTTGGCTGTGAATTTTTTTTAATGCTTTTTGCCTACAAACAGTCTGAGCAACATAAACAAAAAAAACTCATGCAGCAGAGACCAGAGTTAAAGTGATACACACCCAGGTGGAAACTTACACTGCACTGAAACTTACAAAACCACAGATGGACTCTTTTCCCCAATCCCAAGAGGAGAGAGACTGCTGAAGCAGGTAAACCTTATTTGCCTATCACAATAAAGTGTAATATGGTCATTGAAATAGGGGGGTTTGCCTTCCAGCCATAGCCAGGTTTCAAGAAGTGAGTTAGCCCTTAAAAGGGATAGGCGTTTGTTGTTTTCAAATGTTTAGCTGAAGCAGTGAATACAGATGATGACCCACGAGCGGTACTGATTCTGCAAGTAAAGGCTGCCACACCGCATAGGACTACCAGTTGTGAATGGAGTATATGCAGAAAAATGAGAAAATTGATGCAAGACTGTGCTGAAGCAGGGGAATTTTCAGTAAACAAGTGCTGAGGGTAAAATTGCCTACTATAAAAATGGAATTGCTGAACTGTGTAAAAGGTATCCCAAAATGTGAAGAGTGAATGTAATAATACCCAAAGTTGAGACTGAACTCAAGCAGAAAATCACATTATTTGGCTGAAGCAAAGAGATTATACCTAGCAAGTAAATGGTGTAAAGCAAATAGACGTTTTTACCTAGCAACTGCACATCCTGTATACCTGATGAGAGAAAATGCGTGCACAGTACTGCTGCTATTGTAAAACTTATCCAAGAAAGAAAAAGTCTACAGAGATGCCTGTGAGAGCTACGACCTCTACAAGCAAAATATGCTCACCTGTAGGACCACCACAATTGGGGGTTCTAGAAAATACAGTGGCAACAGCTGCAATAGCGCCTCCTGAGGTCAGGAAGAAAACTACACCTGAGAGCCCCAAAATGGAGGACAAGATGCAGCGTTCCTGTAATGAACCCTACCCCACGGAAGAGTGGTCCTTCCAGTCCAATAAGGAGGAAGACATCTCTTACGGGGAACCCGAACCGAGTCACATCCACAAAACACCCCAAGAATGGTGGGGGTGCCTGAACTCGGCACGAACAGAAAAGACTGCTCTCTATGATGATGAATATGGTTGACAAGAGAAAGAGCGGGAGCAGCAGATCACCCAATATTTCTGTCAGCTAAAGCAACTGCAAGAAAAGCCTGGCATATATAATGAAGCTGCTAAAGTATCAAATAAAGAAGGAGACCCCAGTATTCCTGATGGGACGGAGTCAACCAAAACAAAAAAGCGGAAAAAGAAAAAGAGTTCTTCACTTACCGTGGAAGGAACAGACACGTCCGCAGATCCTGTGGAGGAAAAGGGGGACCGAGTTGCCCTGCAGCCTAGAGAAAATGAAGAATTCGTCCCGCGGTTAACCGAATATCCAGAGGGCCCAAGGCAGAAGTCGTGTACCCCAAAGAAGTGCCTGTCCGGTGCCAACAGTGAGGAACCCTCAACGAACCATCCCAGTGAAGTGGAGCCGGAACCAGTGAGTGACGATCCCTTGACCAGCCCTGAAGTTGCCCTGAAAAATGCCAGGCATGACTGTGATATGCTCCGTGAACAATTGAAACAAAAGAAAGATGTTTACACAGAGCTACAGAAAAATAACGTGAGGCTACAAAAAGATGTGCTCACAATTTACTCTTTAGCCAGGACAGAATTGGACGATCTCAAGACTGAGCTAGATACTGCAAATGCTACTATTTCCGCCATGGATGAAAAGCAGAGCCAATCTGATAAAATGATGGCTACGCTAAAGCGGAAGTATGAAGAGGCACTGAAGCAGATGACAGTCTTCAAGCAAGAGGTTCACACTCTTCGTGTAGAGCTGAATGCCTCACAACAGGAGGTCAACAGTGTCCGGACAGAGGTGGACGTATCTCAGAAAGAGGTTCAGACACTCCGCAGAGCACTGGATGCCTCACATCATGAGACCAACAGCTGCCGCACAGACCTGGAAGTTTCCAGAAAGGAACTACACAGTCTCACTGAGGAGCTGGACATATCTAAAGAAACGATTGTCAATCTTAAGATAGATCTCAAAGTCTCGGAAGGAGCTTCAGACCCTCAACCTAGAGAAGGAAGTCTCACGCCAGGAGACTGTCATTCTCAAAGCAGATGTGCGTAAATGGAAGGAGGACTGCAAGGAAGCCCTGAATAGTACAGAGTCTGAAAAAGGAGAAAATTTAAGATTAAAAAGAGAGAACTTAAAACGGGAAGAAAATTTTAATTTGACAGACGAAGTCAAGGAAAAGAATGAAAAGCTACACGAGATTAAGTAAATAAATAGACTTTTGGAAGGTGAGAAGTTTGAAGCAGAGCACCGACTGCAGAACCAACTGCGGGGTCTGCGTGCACACCTAGAGAGGGCCGAGGAGAGGCAGCGAACTCTGCAGGAGGAAAATCTGCAGGCTGTTAAAGAAATACAGGTGCTGCAGGAACTTCTGATGACCCAGTATGTCCCCGCAAAGCAGCATGAGAAACTGAAGGCTACCCTGAGCGTCACCAGGGCATTGCTGGATGCCAAGCTTAGAACCCAGGTGACCCGGCACAAAAGGGAGCACAAGAAGGTCCAGAAACTAAAACAAGTAACTGTGGCCCGAACAAAGAAATTCATAGTGCTTCACAATGCAATAAAAATGTGGAAGCAAGCTCAGAGAAAGCAAAGCGTGCAGATAAATTCCCTGAGAAGAGACTTGCAAGACGCACTCAAAAAACAGGGATCTCTCGCGGATGAGATTACAGTTCTACAAGGACTGACCCTGACTAAGCGTCAGTATCCCAAAGCCACAAAAACCCATGAAGACAAGGGTACAGTGAGAGCTGGGAATACCGCTCATCTGACAGACGAGGTTGAAAAATTTGAACCACCTAAACAAGCACTAGCAAAACCTTCAGCCACCCAACAGGCAACAAAAGAAGGTACACGTGCTGAATCAAAACCAGAATAATCCTTAGCTGATGAAGCTGAAAAGATGGGACATTCTCTGGAAGTGGGTGTGGAATTGCAACATGACCCGAAAGAGGCTGAACTAGCAACCCCATTGAGTGGGAAAAGGGCAGAGAGACAGCTTCAAGAGCGGAAAACTCAAAGGGCTGTTTTTAAACGCTCTGCAACTGCTGCCATACAGTATGCCTACAATAAGACAAGCACCCGACGAGAGGGAAATCTCATGACCGCGCACGTAGCAAAAAGACTATACTTAGAAAAAGTCCTCCTCGAGCGACTGAGGAGTGCTGATCTCAAGCACCTTCGGGAGGAGACACGAATAAACTGGAGAAAGGGCTCCAATCCCAGCAGGACTGAGGGTTCTCTTCCTCCATCCACTCTCATTCAAGTCACAGAGATATTTAGAATGAGAGTGGAAGGATGGGCTTTGGCCGTGGCAAGCCCGAGCTTCCCACAAACAGGGGAGGTATGTAACAGGGGAGTTATCCCTGTTCAGGTAATGTGCCTCTAATCCAGCAGTGTGGTGGTTAACTGCTGGTAGTCAATTAACAAACACCACCTGCCTGATTAGATTGCTTAGAAAAGCCTGTCTTTTGAGACAGGAAGTGAGACTCATTAGCTCACACCTGAGCTGAACTTGGAGACAGAGCAGAGATTGTCCTTGACTCTCACAACTTGTGAGTCTGACATGGGGACACTTGTCTTGAGCCCTGCCAGAAGAAACAGCAGAGCTGCTTTCAAGACACAGGGGAAACTTCTAAACCTGAATGCTGACAAACCCTGAAGAAAAGGTAGCAACCAGGAACAGAGAAGATTTTCCCTCAAAACCACAAGGAGGGACAGATGTCTTGAGCGACAAGCTGACCACAAGACAAAAGGGGACAAGATTCTAACCTGGAGCCTGATATTTCCTGTGCACACAAGGGTGCGGTTCCAAGAGAGCAGAGAAGCTTCCCAGCTAACAGATAAGACTTTCATTTACAAGACTTTTTATATCTGTTAATTTCATGCTATATGTTTGGGGCTGGGAGACATGCTTATCTAAAGGGAGTTGTGGATTGCATAGTATTTCACTAGAAATACTCCCAAGTGAATAGAAACTTTGTTTTCCCCTTGTTTGGATGGTTTCCTGATGTTAAGGAAACAGGCGCAATAAAAGCCTTATTTAATTTCACCATAACCAGTCTCCCTTGCATACCTCTGTGAGTGTCCGCCTACAATGGCCATTTGAAATAATTATCCAGAAAGGAGCACTATTGCATTTTTAAACTAAGAACACTTGTTCCTCTGGGTCTGATTAAGGACATCGCAGAGTAAATGAGTACATCAATATGTGGTGATTCAATTGTTAGTCTAACTAAAAAAAATTATTATAAGACTAGCTTTTGAGAGTCCTCTCTCTTCCTCAGGTCAGCATTACTGATTTACAAAGATTCCATGAGTTTAACACTGATGTAAAAAAAAAAACGGATAATCTAAGACAGGAGATGTGGATAATTCTTGCAAAGGGTAAATAAACAGACAGGGCAATACATTGATGATGAAAGGGTGTAAGATTTCCATTCAGTCTAATTATGATTATATTGTAGTTGGGTTTGGTTGGAAATATGGGAACAGATGTCATACAAGAATTATTCTGACAAGCAAATGAATGTTCTGTAGATCTTGTTACATAGGATGAGGTCAGAACCTATAGATGGACAAGGAGGCCCTACACGTGTTGGGAGATATCTGAAAAAGAAGAAGAAAAGGGCGTGTCTAACTTATTACATACAGCTGTTTTGGGATGTCTGAAAAAGGGCCAGCGAGTGATATTTGAAACCGCTATAACCATTTCTGATAAGCTTGAGTTCCTTATACGTATATAAAATGTATGGTATCATGTTGGATTGACGGGAGCCAAGATTGTTACAGAAAGTCACATGATGATACCATATTCGGTAATATGAAAGACTGACTAAGGGATATTGCCTGTATAAAAGATTGACAGACTAGTTATATATAGCAAATAGGATAACACCAGAACAGGCATCTGACAGGACACTTTTCTTCTTGGAGAGGAGGAGTGCAAAATAGCTCAGTGATATATGTGGATAAAAAGATAAAGGCAAATATAGTGCAGAATGTAGATACTATAAATAGTCAATCATATAGCCATAGGTAGTTGCACTCACAAAACTTCTTGTTTAAATAAGCATGTCAGAGATCCTTCTCTCTCTGACTGGAGCCCTTGTGATGGATGTATGTAGTAATTCTCAGGATATCCCTCAATGGGTTAATGGTATTGGCATGGAAAATAAAAAAGCCACAATAGTGCATACTATTTGACCAAAATGTATTAAATACAGAGTAAAAGAGCAGTTAAACTCACATTTCCAAAGAAAATAACAGGCATTGGAGAGAACCACTGGATAAGGTAGGACCCCGTCGGTATACAGCTTCTTGGCACTTCACTCGCGTCTCACGGTCTAAGTTCCGCATTCGTCACTTCCGGAATTGCGTCCCAAGTGAGGGCGGAAGTGCGGTCTGCCTCTGAAATCGGCTCCGATTTGCCACTCCTTCAATCCCCAGGTCCTCCAACAATGCTAACGCTAACTCTACGCGTTTCGCAGATGCTTCGTCAGGAAGCACAGTTTTGAAATTCACTATTTGGAAGCGCCCGGTCCATTTCCCTTTCCCTTGCACATACGTTATATCTGACAGGACAGGCCGTTTGAAGCGGAGAAAGAAAGGTTTTCACCCAAGAAAATAAATTCTGTGAAAATCTCTTTGGAAAGAAACATAACGTATTTCAGGTCATTGCTATTTATCTACTATTTCTGAATGTAAGTAAATATCTTCGGAATAAACGTTTCTTTTGTGTGCTAAAACCGTAATGAAGAATTATATTATGCTGCAGTGAAAATACAAAAAAGACATAGTACATTTTACAAGGGTTACTGAGATATTTGGAGAGCATGTAGGACCATATATCCATCAGCAGCGTGAAGGGGGGTGTACAGGGGGGAGATGGGGTTGGAATGAAAATTAAAGCAGTGGGGAGAAACATTACAAACAATTCTGTTAAGAAACACCATATATTGTAAGCATTGAGCCCTCTCGTTTTAGTGGCAAAATGCATCATCATTTTGACTTCAAATGTTTTCCGCTCTTGAGTGCTTTTAAACATTCCTTTGAGAATTTTTATGTTTAAATCATTTATGGAATTATCTGACTGTGAGAAGTGGTGTCCCACTGGAGTGCAGTATCTTCCATTGTCATGGTTGTTATTGTGTGTCTATGTAGGTTCATTCTGGTTTGATGTTTTTGGCTGGGTTTCACCAATGTAGCAGCCTTGGTCAGCGTGGTCACATTTGCTGCATTGAATCATATATACCACATTGCTGGATGTGCAGTAATATGGTTCTCCAACATTGAATGTTCTGTTTGTGACTGGCTGTGGGTTCTTGGCATATATTCTTTATAAAGTTTGCAGCGTGTGATGTTGTATGGACTTGTGCCATTCTCAGCGTCATTGCGTTCATTATGAAGTTTTCTGTTGACTAACTTCTGTCTGAGGTTTGGCGGTTGCCGGAATACAAGGATGGGAAATTTGGGGAAGATGTCTTTTAATGTTTCATCCTCTGTCAGCATAGGTTTCAGATCTTTGATTAAAGGACATCGATATAGTGTCACTATATTACCGGTGACCATTCTCTGATCTAAAAGGATTCCTCCTGGGATGCAGTCTTCTATGATTAGCATCAATGATTTGGCACTGTATCGGGCAACCCTCATTGTCTGCACATGCGCTTTCAGTGTTAGAGGATGTTGAATTATCCAAGTATAATATGTTTTCAAGTAATGAGTATAGGTCTGTATTTTTATTTAAAAAAAATTCAAATGTATATTAGGCCTATGTTTTTTGGTGCATTGATTGCCTAATAAATATATTTAATGTTTTATATATGTGTTCCCCCCCCCCCCGCTCATATTGATGGGCCATTCGAATACCTTATTTCCAATGCTCGTATATACCGATAGATTTTTGTGTGTGTGTTATTGTACCTTTAACAAAAAACTCAATCTGCCAGCCTATTGGGAGCCGTGGGGGTATATTAGTATTTGAAACCTATGTAGTATTATCCCCTGATGAAGTGGCTGTGTTGGTTGCCACGAAATGTGTGGAAGTTTTATGATTGTTTTTATATCACTGCGTTGACTCTGAAGTCTATCAAGAAATTCTATTTTTCTTTTTACTTATCCCCATACGAGTGAGTTTGGGACGTATACATGCTATCCAGCTGACAGCTGGAGGGACCCCCACACATCTGTTCGACTGACGTCATTTGGAGCTGTGGTGAAATACTTTAAGGGGAGGACAGACATGGAAGGAGGTGAATCAGCGCCTCTATTTAGAGCCCTTCTCCACTGTCCCTAGACGGGTGTTTGATGTTCGTTGGTGCCTGTATCCAGGATGGAGACAAAGCCTTTTTCCATTTCCCAGGACTCATTGTCATCAATTGCAGAGTTCAGCGCCTTCAAAACCACTGTCAACCATGATGGCACCAGTGTGGAGACCTAGTAGGCCTGATAGACAATGGAGTCGAGGCATTTGTGATGAGTGTAAGTTTATTTATCTTTCGTACATGCAATACTGTACTTACCTGCATGTATTTTATAATACAGAGAGTAGTGGTGTGTTCTTTTTTCTGTTTCTTTTAGATTTATTATCTCGAGCCATCATACGACTTCGAGTCCATATATTTTAATCAATGAGGAGCACTTTTTAACTTTACGCATTGATTTGAACTTTAATCATAGATTGTTGATATTACACAGTCACACTGTCACATATGCATTTTCTCAATTGATATTTTTAGAACACACCTAAGGCTGTGCTTATAGTGCCGGTGACGTTGCGTCAAAACAAATGCATTGTCGCCGTCGTCGGTGCTTACATTGCATGCGACGGCGCGACCAAGCTACCAAAAATCTGGTATTCACTTATTTGATTTTTTTCAGCGACAGTCTCTCTTTCTGGCCAATCAGAGAGCTTCTCCGTCCCTCTGCCCTCCCCCTTTCTGACGTCACTGGCCTTGTCGCCAGTGACGTCGCCTATTAAATTACAACTATCGCAATGGCGACGGGTGACATCATCGGTCGCGTCGCCGGCACTAGAAGCGCAGCCTAAGGTTTGTGTCAATTAATCTAGCTATTACGAGTAATATTTTACACTGTAAATACCTAAATTCAATTCAATTTCATCTAGTGCCCCATCTGTTACCACAATCACACACAAGTTTCCTATTTAAAAAAAAAAAAAAAGACACTGTACCATCTATATAGTAAGGCTGAGAATCACCTATGGAAGCAGTCGTGTTGTATTAATAATTGTTGTGCTACACAGGTGAAGCAAAAAAAATGGTTTCATTGTGATTGAAGGATGTTTACAGAGTATACTGACATGGACTGACATAGTACATATGCTTCCTTTGCCTTTGGATAGGTTTATGGAGAAATACACTAGTCTTGACCCCTCAAGCCCTGAAGCAACGAAGTAAACTTATTAACAGTCTTGCAAGGAAATCTGCAGCTCTACAAAGCAACACCTATTTAAGAAGAACGGTGTCTTTATATAACAAACACAAAGCGCTCCTTTCTTCTACAAGTTTTGAGTGCTGCACCAAACACTGTCTTGTCACACACAATTAAAGACTGCTAGAGTCAAGGGGACGTTTTGAAGACTTGATTAGCAGGGAGAAGCACAATATTTAGGGAAGACCTCTTCATCAGGTGTACAAGACTGAAAACAACAAACCCCATACCAATACTAAGTGTTGAAGTGCAATCCCTCTCCCTTCCATTCATGCCAAAGTCCATCCTCCTGTGACATGACAAGATATATGTAACCCAATACTTTGGTGCTTATTCTATATGCGCCAAAGTGGCCCGATGAAGCAATTTTCAGACAAAAATCCCCTATTGAAGTCAATGAGGAATTTTGGCTGAAAACGACCTAATTGGCCACTTTGGTGCATAAACAATAAGCCTCCATCTGAATAAAGTCCTGTAATGTGTGGTGTCTCTCATGCCATGACAATATTTACTGTACATTTGATGAAAAATCACATTTCGGTATAAACAGCATCTATAGTTTATTGATGCACAGAAATGAATAAGCGTTGTTTGTAGAGAGCCGATACAGAGACCCCTTAATAACAATGTACAAAATAGCATAAACATTACTTCTAAGAAACTCGTACATAAACAGGAGGCATGGCATGGGGGGTAGGGGAGAAGATACCAAAAAACAGAGTGAAAAGAACAGTGGTCTTAAAATAAAACCGTGTAGCAAACGTGCCGCACAGAATGGACCGAAATAAGATGCATAATAATAATATAGATAATACAATTCAAAAGACTATGTTGTAAGCAGACGTACAGTATACAAGACTCCACATATAGCATCCTAGCCGAATAGTACGGAATAGCAAAATAAGGCAAACACTGGGAAACAAGATGAAGAGGGGCATGCAACAGACATTATTATGATAAAATACGTTATATTGTCGGTGAGAAGGTGACCCTAATTAAAGGCAAAAAAACAAAAAAATAACATCCGTAATAAGGTCCATCGTCACCAACAATATGTCATAGAGCCCATTTTATGCGAGTACGCGTTGTATGAAGCTCTTTTCAGAGGTATATTTCCATCAATGTGAAGGTCAATTGCTAATTAATTAAATGTTCATGGTCAATAAAATATTTTATACTAGTAAAATACTGTAGGATATATTAAAGGACACTTTTCTGGTCTTGAGATCACATATGAACAAACGGAATAGGTTTTTACACTGGTAGAATACCAGGCGCATCAATGTGTGTATAAAAGTGATAGTAAATGACTATAAAAAGGTAAAAACACCACACTGTGAAAACATATGATTAACAAATCAATTGTAGTGTGTAATAAACCACTGTGTGCAAGTGACGAAATATAAAGTGTAGTATCAAGAGAAAACTTCCCTTAGAAATGTAGGGTCTGCTGCTGTCTTGAAAAAACTGGGGTCAGGATAACACCAGCTAGACAAGGATACACAAGGGAAGAAAGCGCAAAACCCTCAGTGTAGTATTAAAAAATATTTTTTTTATATATAAAAAAGGTATTGTATGCACGTACATACATTACCTTTTTATAAAAAAATATTTTTTTATTACTACACTATGAGGGTTTCGCGCTTTCTTCCCTTTTGTATACTGGTAGAATATGCAGTATTGGTGTAGGGGTATCACTACAATTAATTGAAATAACACATGTGCATGTTAATTATGTGTAAGTCAGTGAATCAATGAAAAAAAAATGTAAGCATTAAACTAATTTGTGGGGGAAGGGAAAGGGTAACTGAATTGGTTTCAGTTTGAGTCACCTCCAAAAAGGCAATTAAAAGAACAATAGATTAAATGAAGTTGCCAATTCATACTCCTACTATGCATAAGGCAAACGTGTTACTCAACAAAGATGTATAGTTGACAACTCAATTGCAGTTAAAAAATGATCATGTCATGACCTGCAATACCTCATGTCTGTGCCGAAGTTTTCTAGGTTGAATAATTGCAGCCTTTCCACACAGATCTGGCAAATAGAATGAGTGTGTGGCTAAATTGTTCTAATGCAGAGTAAGATACAAACGACAAACGAGTTGTCAAAAGTTAAATGATGGTCAGTCACTGGTTTAGTCACAATGGTACCCTCCCTGAACCAAAAAGACACATACAATGGACCACTCACACTGGTTTTTAAAGTGTTTATAAATGTCCATCAAATATTGTTGCAACTGACGCATTTTCTTGTGGAAGAAAATTTTATGATATACCCTCCTAGTGGTTTTTGTTATATCACCATTTACCCTTGTTTAAATACACTCCGATTTTTATTATTATATGTTCACGTGTTTGTTCTGTTTGTCTGGTATCATTCACACTTTATTTTAATTACGCTAATAAAATCGAGTTTTACTATTTGAGGTGTGTGTGCCACTACTCAAGGGGATACTGTCCAGTCTCACATTTTCATATTTCACCTTCCCCAGTGAGCACCACCCTATGCACTAGTGTTCAGGGATCTTTTAATTATTTAGGCACCCTCCCTGTCCTTTCTTAGAAGCAAGGTTTTACTTTTTTGCCCTTCGGGGCACCTGTATACCACTAAACCCCTATGCTGCCAGAAAGGCAACACAAAGGGTCAATATGCTAGCAGTACTGAAGAGAGTCTGCAATGCCACATCATTATTGGTATCCCAGGTTGCTAAAGACACAGATTGACTTACGTGTGCAGAATTAATTTTACCATCGTTTAAACACCAGAGTGTCTGCATTCATTCTTTAATGCACGTGCAGCATTGCTCACCAGACAAGCAGTCCTGCTAACACGCAAACTAGAATAGATACGTTTTCCTGTACTTCATTACAGAATATAACAAATATTGGAATGTAATGATCCTTTAATGCTTCTAACCTACAAGTACAAATAAATGTGCCAGTGCATGATTGTCATAAGACCATTAAAACATTCAGTATTTTAATAATCTGATATATGAAGGGTTAAAGTACATTTTTAAAAAAACCTAATTTTCTTATATACTAGCATACGGTATTTATTAGGCCATAAAACAAGATGTTTAGATGGGGGCGACAGGTAACAGTACCCAGAGTATCAGAGCTCATCCTGGGGTTATCATTGATGGCCCACTAAAATGATGTATATATTATGGAGGTCTGGTGACAGAGCCCAGATCTGCCAGAGGCCCTGGGCATCATCATCAAAAGAGAGTATACATTCCTAAATTCCCCCCTTTCAGTAGCAGAGACAGGTGAAATGAGGGTCAGCATTCAGTTGAAGGTCTTTAACAAAACAACAGATATCCTGGGTCTGATGATTCACAAGAATAACAAATATATCTTTATAACATTTGCGATCAGACGAATTAGATGATGCTAAACAATCTACGATGAAGGTGTAAAGGTCCAATTTTTTTTGCCCCTCAAAATTATGAGTAACGCTGTCAAAACTAATCTCTACACCTGCGGCAAATTCACCTGAAAGCAATAAGGTGGGTCTCATTATTCTAGGAGGTACAGAAAGAAAGTTATGAGGTCATTTTTACTCTGAGCCTTTTGTGTTTTATAGAACCTGTCATCCCATCATAAAAATCAAGAGATTGATGACGAGGTAAGGACACGTCCCAGAAGGTGGCCTCTCTGTTTCCAATGCAGGGGTCTTTTGGATAAAAACAATGCATTTGGAATGTGAATTTTAGAATTCAACAGAGGGAGTGATCGATGCAAACAAGACACATGAATTCTCATCTTTCCAACTTAAGACCCCCTGAGAAACCTAAATATGTGGTTTGTACGTTAGGAATTTCTATTTGTTTTTACCGTTATTTTATTAAACTGTCTGCACATATTATCCGGTATGTTTCTTGCAACCAAGAACTGTACTTCTCGTGTATATTAAATCTAAAATGTAGTAAGTATTGGCTTTGGGCCCTTATTGAACTTTGCATGCTTTGAAGAGAGTAACTGCGTTTTCGGACACATTCTGCAACAATAGATTTTTGTGTGCCAATTACATATTTTTCTTAGTGAACAGGGACCAAAGATTCTGCAAGTAGATCTTGATATCTCTTTGGTGGCGGAAGCAATTTAAAGGTTATATTTGTGATGGATTGATTGAAGATATTACTCATTTGAGGGATCCAACATGGAGAAAAGTGGGTCAAGCTGGATAGCGGGTGTATTAACCCTCATCACATATACAAGTCATGTGCTGTTCGTGAACAATATTTTACAAGAAAAAAATCACTTCATAATATGGTTCAGGCACATCCTACACCGTAATATTGAGACACAATATTTACCATTTCATAGGATAGCCCTAAACTTATTAGTATTATTGCTATTTTACACAAACAAACATTTTTTGTAATGTTTTGGAAGTTGTAGGTGTTTAAATAATGGTAGGACAGTATAGATGGACTGCACCTCAAACTAATGAGTGCAACATTTAACAAGTACACTAACATTCATGCAATTCTTAAAATATATATATATATATTTGTTACTATTTGGTTCCCTGCAACAACTGGGTATATATGAATAAAGAATAATTATGTTCCCTTTTCATCTGCAGGGAAAAAAAAACTTATTTTTATCCATTCATGCTTCCATTTGTCTGCATCTGCTACTATTACGTCAATTTAAAGACATTCATTATAACAGGATTCTATATTGGAAGGTGCATAGAAATTCTAGCCCCCATTCTCTACAGAAAGATCTACCCCCTAAGTCCCCAGTGGATTAATGTACTAATTTATGGCTCTCTCTGAAAAAAATAGTTAACCACAGTAATAATACTGGTATCCCGTGGACATCAAAGACACTTTCACAATAGCTGCAAACAGCTCCCACTTGCAGCGCCAGTAAAACAGACAATGTATGAATCCAGGCCTCTTCAATCGCCTTTGAATTTTTTCACCAGCAGAGTATCCTTCTTGGGGTTATAAAGAAAGAGCTCTGCACCTCTAAACATTCAAACTAAAAAGGCAGTGTACGCTGCAAAGTAACAGGGAGCCACTAGTCTGTCGCAAATGAAAATCAATCAACACCAGTCACTGAAAAGCATGCGAACATGTACCTGGTGTGGGCTTGTGGGGACCCCCTGACCTGGATGCAAGTACCTCTTAGTGGTCCATTAATAGGCACCAGAACCTACAGCAAATCTATACTTCTCCAGGATTAATATAGTGGTGTCAAAGGCTTTACAGAAGTTTAGGGATATCAGCAGATAACATGCAGTTAATTTTTATACTGACTCTTGGTTTGAGAAATGAGCAAAGGGTGAACTTGTTCATCACCTAGGTGCCCCCATGTGGTCAAAGTTTGTGTGCCCGCTCTGCCTACATCAGTAGTAAGTTACGCTGTGTCCACCTCTATTTTACAGTACATCAGGATGGCGCTGTTCACATCTGACATGGACCCAAGCAGAATATAAAGGAGTAAAGAGGTTAGATATGTTACCATGTTACCATGCAATAGGAGTTTCATACATAGCTTCTCCCACTTAATTAAGAAAAATGGTGGTTTATTTACAGTAAATGTTAATAACCATGTAAACAGGACAAGTGTATATCCTGAGGCATTAGTTAATTTTTGCTGGATGCCTTTTCTACTCAATATTACTATAAATAGGACAACATCAAACCAGTGTATATAAAGAGCTACATAAGATGTAAATGCAGCACAGTATACATTACCCCATGTACAAGGTATGCTGCTCAATCATCGTAAGCCAGAGTTCTCACAGAACCTCATTAAAAGTTCAAACTCCACACTTAAAGACCTGTGAGGTTTGTTCATGTAAAGTCTGACAAAAGGCATCACAACCTGCAACAGATCAACAGTGCCCGCGTCACAAATCTCTGCTAACTATAGCCCTTAGTAAGCCTTGCTTGAGCAACCTTGGACAAGAGTCCAACATTGGACCTTTCATAACTCAAACGTCCCCATGTACCCCTTATACTGACAAACAAGGCAACAAGCAGCGTTTGAATAAAAATGTGTGGCAATTCAACCTGTTCAATACAAAAACAATCTCCGTAGTAAAATTCACGACAAAAGTTTATACAGTTTTACAGAGCCACGGGCTGATCTCTGGGGGGTGTGAAATGTGGCTCACCGCCAATCTGGCTCATTAACCTATTCAGTGCGGCAGAGGCTAGTCTCTCCGGTACCAACCGGGTTAACGTCAACGCGAAAGTCTCAGGAGTCCAGTCTCGCTGCTGAATCACTGGTACTGCAGCAGCATTTTTTCCTCTGCTACTTATTCTCCTTATTAAAAAGTTGCAGAACACACAATCAGAAGAATGAAAACAGGTGGCAGAGGTTAGAGCAGCACATTCCCCTTATTGCAACTCCAAACATATCTTCCCGGGAGGACTGTTGCTTCACATTGTCTGAAGCCTTTCTAGCGCAAGTCACCTCTAAAAACGACAAAGTGCAGGGATAGTAAAACTAATGTAAAAATCGCCTGGTGTTCATGAAAAACATTTTCAAGCAGCCCGTCTTTAGGATGACATTACCCCGCATTTCAGAAGTTATTTGCTGTTTCAATTGTATACTTCTAAACATTACACATTCACAGAGCATTGTTTGACACTGTGCCATTATGATGATAAATTGCAACCTACAGCTCAAATAATTCTACCCAGGGATTAACATTTCAGAGGCTGAGCCATAGATTATGTGTGTGGGGATCTTGAATTTCATCATCCCCCTTTGGCACAATAGCTTATTCTTCCCTTTTCCGTCTATTCTCTCATGAAGGGTCAGGGAAGCTTAGCCCGGCTGTTGCATTTATTTCATCTCCACATTAACCAGATACCTTGCCGTCTGTATTTGTGTGTGTGTGTGTGTGTGTGTGTGTGTGTGTGTGTGTGTGTTATTCACTTCTACACAATCCCGCTGTGCTGTTTCCTTGAGCAGCAACCAGAAAATCAGAGGCTGCCATCTAGAGGATAATAATATTGTTTCATTTAAGGTTTTGTTTTTTTGCTGTATTTTGACCACTTTGTCCCCCCCAAAAAAGGCATACAACTAGTTTGATGAATATTTTTGTCAAATACAGCACTAGGATAACCACACTGTATAAATGTAAAAAAATAAAAATAAAATAGATCACTAGATTGCAATCCAAGTAAGTGGATATTAATACATCTATTTACGGCTACCATACTTAATCGTTAATGCCTTCCCCTGTTTCGCTCACGTCACCAGATGGTCCCGAGAAACATTTTTTAATTTATAAATTAAAATGTTGTTTTATTTTCAAGCTAAAGCGAGCTTTCAATAGACAAACTGTCTGCCATTTCTGTTTAATGGAGTACATCAAGCACACAGTTTTTACATGGTGCTTAAATGCTTTGCTCCATTTTGTTTTGCAGCAACTAAGCACAGTACAGCTACATTGATAATTGTTGAGTGGGACAAAGCACATTAATAGGTATACAGTACCAACAACGGTTTTAAAAAGGATTGGATAATGGTCCTTCAAATACTACCCTGAAGAACCTGGTGGCAATATTGTCAAACTGTATATAATGTGGTAAAGCACACAACCTTTAAGCATAGTCTTGGAAACCTTACTGTTCATTCACCAACCTTATAGCCAATATGTAATATGGACGGACATTCGCATGCAGCCGTGCACTATTCTGAAACCCCCCTGGCACCATCCTGCGCAGCACAAGCAAAACAGTAGAGACGCTGAAGCGGCCCTCATCAGCATGACCCAAAAATGTACCGCCATCTCAGCTCGCTGCTCCTCTACTCCTGCTGTTCTGCACGCACTAAAGCAGGCGCCGCGTGAGAACGCGAAGCAACGTGAAACTCCCGCAGCTAGACTACAAACTTCCTGCTGGAAACGGAAGCACGGAGACTTTAGTACTATGGTCTGGAGTATCGCTTGGCGGAAATCCCCGACAAACACATTTAATTTTTTTTTTAAAGTTCTTTCTTTATTGAAAGTTTTGATGGGGGCAAATGTACAAGAACAGAGGCAAGGGTCCCTAGGACCTCCAGAAAAAGAATAAAATATAGCTTTTAAAACTGGTAGGATACAAACTGAGAGAAAACAACCATATAGCTAAAAACTAATGGAGCAGCGAACTGTAACTAAAGTGGTGGGATAAGAAGTATAGGGGCAAGGAGTAGTGCAAGGTATACGTGTTGTAGAAAAACCCCCGAAGAAGTCGGGTAGACATGACGCGGAATCAGATAAAATCATGAGCGCGACAGACGCAGGTCTCAGCACTGTAACCACCGAACGCAGTGTTTGGGGTCCCCGCTTCCCCCTGTCACCGCGTGACAGGCCGCGGTGAAGGAGATGGGAGCGGGGATGTCCCTCCGGTCCCCGCTTCCCCCTGTCACCGCGTGACAGGCCGCGGTGAAGGAGATGGGAGGGTGGATGCCCCTCCGGTCCCGGCTTCACCGTCACCGCGGGACAGGAGATGGGAGGGGGGATGCCCCTCCGGTCCCAGCTTCAACCTGTCACCGCGGGACAGGAGATGGGAGGGGGGATGCCCCTCCGGTCCCGGCTTCAACCTGTCACCGCGGGACAGGAGATGGGAGGGGGGATGCCCCTCCGGTCCCGGCTTCCCCGTCACCGCGTGACAGGAGATGGGAGGGGGGATGCCCCTCCGGTCCCGGCTTCACCTTCTCCCCACTG
The DNA here is from genome assembly GCF_040206685.1 of Ascaphus truei. Taxonomy (NCBI): domain Eukaryota; kingdom Metazoa; phylum Chordata; class Amphibia; order Anura; family Ascaphidae; genus Ascaphus; species Ascaphus truei. The sequence continues at coordinate 86,069,563 of NC_134486.1, forward strand.
TTGTCCCCGCTGCCTGCGCAGGAGGAGGGGGGGGGGGGAGCGGGTGCTGGTGTGTGTAAGTGTGTGAGAGTGTGAGAATGTGTGTGAGTGTGTGTAAGTGTCTGTGAGTGTGTTTAAGTGTGTATGAGTGTGTGTAAGTGTGTGTGAGTGTGCGTAAGTGTGTGTGAGTGTGTACCCTTAACATCTCCTTTCCCTGTGCTGCAGGTCGCTGGTCCCCTACCTGGTCAACTCCTCTGTGTGGAGTCGGATCCTGGGGTTGTAAGTAATTGCAGGCTCCAATTAGGGACAAATAAACTGGGGCCAGCAACAGACCGGCGTATTATGGTCCTTTCCCCGCGGGGTCTCTCGGTACTTGTAGTTCAGGCTCCACTATGTTTACAATCTGTGTGTGTGTGTGTGTGTGTGCAGTGTGCAGTGTGTGTCAGTGTGAGCAGTGTGTGTGCAGTGTGTGTCAGTGTGAGCAGTGTGTGCAGTGTGAGCAATGAGCAGTGTGTGTGCAGTGTGAGCAATGAGCAGTGTGTGTGCAGTTTTTTTTTTTTTTTTTAAACGGGAGCCACGGGAAAACCGCGTTATAACCGAATCGCGGTATAGCGAGGCGCGTTATAACGGGGTTTACCTGTATATATATATATATATATATATATATATATATATATATATATATATATATATATATATATATATATATATATATATATATATACACACACACACACACACACACACACACACACACACACACACACACACACACACACACACACACACACACACACACACACACACACACACACACACACACACACACACACACACACACACACACACACACACACATTCTCTACAGGTCAGTGCAGAAGTATTGTTTTCATTCCATTTACACTCTGAGTAGCATGGGTGCATTAGCACAGCATTTGATTTGATTTACACTTTTGATTAGACTTTTTTGTTCCCCTTCTCATTGTTTGATGGTTTACACTTACCCACAGAGTTTGCTTGAGCTTCAAGTATTTATCACTCCATTGCATCGGGATCCTCTTATAGCACATTCACGTTTTTACTACAACACGTATACCTTGCACTATATACTTTGCCCCTATACTTATGATCCCACCACTTTAATTACAGTTCGCTGCTCCATTAGTTTTTAGCTATATGGTTGTTTTCTCTGAGTTTTTATACTACTAGTATTAAAAGTTATATTTTATTATATTTGTGGAGGTGCTAGAGATGCATCATATAGGGAACCGTTCCTCTGTTCTTGTATATTTGCCACATTATTCCCCGATTGCACCCCTCCAGTACGTAATTAATTGAACAAGCTGAGCAAACCTTTTCTTCTGTAAATAAAGTTTCGATAGGATACAGAACAAAGACAGGGAGGACCAGGGACAAGATAATTATACAGTATGAGACACCAGCAAGGATTATAAATATATACACTCATAACAGTCGAGATGATTATAAATCCTGACCACTCTAGTCAACCCCTGAGGGTGATATTTAGTATGCCTATTATATGTGACACAAAACGGACAAAAGACACAAGTACCATTGACGAGTACCATTAACTTGGTCCCTGTCAGACCGCCAGTAGATTTGGAGTGGGTCAGACAGCCAGTCCCTCTGGGCCTTAGCTGGTTTGGGGGGGGGGGTGCGGGGGAGAGAGATTTAACTGGCCCATAGCTAGGTCTGCCACTGGAGCCTGTTTGCCCTCAGCCAAGACTCCCCTGCACTAGGGAATATTTGTTGCATTTTTCCTCTCAAAAAAGCTGTAATTTATTCCATAGCAGCTACATTCCATATTATATTTTTAATATTAAGCATAAATGGGGCTTTACTTTTTTTCCCCCCTTCCATGCTGCTGCAATACAGCACCTTTCTGCAGACAGTATGTGGGTTGTGAGTTTTAATTGATGTTTGGGTATACTGTATCAGGAATTGGTTTGCCCAATAGTGCAATGTTTGAATTCAGAACCGCATTTATAGATCTACAAAATTTGTCTCCAGAAAGGGGCCATAAGCAGACAAGCCAAAGAAATGAGTCGAAGACCGTTCTGACTGCACCCTCTGAAGCATAAGGGGGAATAGGAAGTATATACTGTATGGCACCGAAAATGAGCGGGGTCATGTACCATCTCAGGAGCAACTATACGCATTTTAATGACTGTAGAAATTGAGCTTTTGGCCGCTGCCTCCCATATATCCTGACATTGTCCTCGATTTCTAGGAGTTCCCACAGCTCTTACTCCCACTTGGTCATGTAGGCTAACCTCTGGTTTGTCTCTCCACATATCAAGAGTTTGATAGATATCTAAATAAGGGACTGCTATCAGATACAGTATCTAACACTGAACATGATTTCAAAGCCTGTTGAAGAGGGCGGGTCTTTATTTAGGTAAAACTGCATGGTGAATTTCTTTATTTGTAAATATCGGAATATTTCCAAAGAGGGTAACTTATTTTTTTCTTGTAAGTCGGGGAATGTTTTAGACCCGTGATTGATATATCCTTGATTCTTTGGATGCCCGTTTTTTTCCATACCTGGTAGGCAACTTTGGGCCACCCAGGGGAAAATTTTGGGTTATCGAAGAGCGGGGTCATGTCTGTTCGTTTTGTAGTAAGCTTTAAATTAAATCCACCCCCTAGCCCCTCTCCTGGAGTTCCATAAAAGGATGTGGGCAAGTTCGGAGGCATATTAGTACTTCATCAGGTCTGGGAGGGCTAGTCCCCCGAGCTCTGTTGGTCTATACATAACAGATTTATATATCATCGCTAAACCGCCCCAGATGAATTTAGCAAGGTGTGTTTGAAGGTCTCATATCTCTCCCTACTACTGGTATAGGAAAAGTGCTGAAGAGGTACATGAGCCTCGGTAAAAGATTTATCTTTACCGATGCAATCCCTCCCAACCAAGAGATATTGTAATTCCTTCAGGTTTCTAGGTCTTTTTTCAGTTTCATCGGTACAATATCATGTCATTGCAAAGCTATGTAGCTCATGGCTACAAAATGGCACTTTCAATACCTTGTAGTCACAGCTACTGCTAGGAGAGAGGTATCTCTTGTAAATTACTGCTTTCGGTAGATGATGCAATGCAGACTTCACACTATATTTGAACTGATCGGTTTTCATTCATTATCCTACTGCCCAAACTTGATAATGTAATGAAACAGTTTCAGATGGTCAATGTCTAAAATATTGTGTGATAACTATAGTAAAAAATTATATTATTAATAGCAATCTCTTGTATTTTCACACCTTTCAGTTTCAAAGGCTTCAGGAGTTGCACTCCAAATGCATTAATGCAGACATCTCTGGGGTAGAATCCTGGCAGCACATATATTGTGCTCTTCTGAGGACAAAGGAGAGCGGAACTCTGATGTTACCATATTGCACAGGGAGAGAAGTGACTTGCTCACTGTCACACAGCCAATGCCTGAGGCTGGAATAAAACCCGCAGCTATGTATCCAACGCCAAAAACGTGTACAGATACTATAACTGCTTAAGTCTATACATTAAAGAGTCAAACTAGGCAAGAGAAGAAATAAGCAGAAGCAATATACTGTATGTTAAAGGGCAAACTACCTGCCAGGAGAAAATGAACCAATAGAAGTGGTATGTTTAAGTGGTAAAATTAATTTTTTATATATACACACACACACACACACACACACACACACACACACACACACACACACACACACACACACACACACACACACACACACACACACACAAAAAGAGCACAAGTGACCAATAATATTAAAATATTAAGACAATTTATTAAACCGATTAATAAATGCCCCCAAAATAAAAAACAGGATAACTGATAAAAAATAATAATAATGCTGAAAAAACAAAATTAACCTATTAGAAGCTGATACTCAGTGAGGAGAGACCTGCTGATAGCAGATACACAATTAACAAGGGACTGACTCAATGAGGGGAGATCAAACAGGTGATACTATGATGGTAAATCACATGAATGAGTCCATAGGGAAAGATACAGAGGTATTATAGAGTTCCTAAGAAGTGTGGGAACATGTACAGTGCTCGGTATAATCTCACCTGTGTCCGCTCGTGAGTGATGGTAACAGGAGGTCCGTCGGCTGTGCCTCCTAATGCAAGGAAGCCGCAATTTTGCCGATCCAGAAATGAATCCTTGAGTTTAGTTACTCACGAGTAAATGATGCCCCGATGAAGCGGGGGGAAGGGTGAAAGGAGGGAGGGATGACCATGCAGCCAAACCGTAGTCCATCCGTGTAATTTAACCACACGAGGACTTCACACTCCTTTAGAATATACAGCTGATTCCACGAGCACTGGATACCTTGCTTCAACTCCGTACTCCAAGATGTAACAAACCGCAACTTTGTGTGTCCTCTGGTATATATACAGTATATACAGTATACAGCTGAACCCCGTTATAATGCGGTGCTCGGGGTCCACATGAGACCACATTATAACCGGATCGCAAAAAAAATTGGCCTCTGTGATCAGGACTTACCGGGAGCAGGGTGCACAGGATCCAACACCACGAGTCAGCCATCGCGTGGGGGGATGGTGTGTGCATGTCCGTTACCAATAAAGCTTTGAATAGATTTTTTTTTTTTGTTAAACATCTGGTCAAATCTTTATTGGTAACGGACACACACTGAGACAGACACAGACACAAGCAGACACACCTACACGTCACAGCGTGGAGTTGGGAGCACCTTGTACGACAGAGAAGCTCAGAGAGCAACTGTGCACTTGGGAGAACTCATTGACAGGTCAGTACCATAGGTAGAAACATTGGGGGAAAGGACTTAATAATATGCAGGAGAATGGATCGACATGTGTCATGACATTGCTGAACATTTAAGTAATTTGGACCTCATTAAAGGCTTTAAAGATCTTTTAAAGGACACAGAGTACACCTCAATTATATTGCTACTTTCAGTGTAAGCTGCCTTCATCTACCATCCTTCTCCGACCCGTTTCCACCACGTAGGGTCTTCTACAAAACAGCAGTACCATGTACACTTCCACTGTAATAAGATACTAGTCAACCCTGAGACCGTGGCCCACCTCCGTAACATACAAAAAGATACCTTAGTGGGCTAAAAGAAATATATCAGGAAAGTATGGAGGTGCAATGCTTCCAGCAGTGCGGCCACAATATGAGGCGACTGTATATAAAATAAAAGAAACACGAAGATTTCTCCTGGCAAGGAAAAGCTCATCACTGCATTTCAGGTGCAAAAAGTGGATATAAATCAGTGGATATAATTTGTGGCAACAAAGCTTCAGCCCCCACGGCCTTTCCTCACCTGACTCTTTGAGTGCTGCACTCTTTCTTGTACTTTGTACCTCAGTCATTTCCAAACTTTTACTAGCCCTATAAAAATGTATTCTGACCCTGGGGAATCCCAGCGTATGTGTGTCTCTCCCCGTGTGTGTCTGTTAGCAATAAAGCATTGAATATTTGTATTTAAAAAAAATGCAGCTTAGCTTTTTTTAATCCGGGAGCTACGCTCAGCCGCGTTATGAGCGTGTCCGCGTTGTAAGTAGGATAATGGTTTTAACCACCGGATCATCCTCAACAGACCATCGTCTCCATTTTATGGAACTTTAGTGTCCATTTTATATTTGAATAAATTAGCATAAATGTTTGTACAGCCTTGTTTGTTTGTGTTTATATGTAGAGTGTTGTGTAAGTTTGTGTGTGTCAGTGTTGTATGTTTGAGTTGTATGTTTGTTCTAGTCATATGTTTTATAATAAGCAGAGTACACTATGATTTTTTCTGTGTGTTTAACTCCACATATCACTGGACATTATCCACGGAGCCACAAAGTAGATCCAGGGGTACTGGATTTGATTACCCTACAAGGAGCTTAACACTACCAGTACATCTGGACATTCATTGGACTTTATTTTTCAAGGCGCTGATACTGTACAAATATATTGTAGTTGGTAAGACAATCTAATTGTACAGGCCAATGACTGTATGGCTATGTGAATGCTCCAATTGTACAGGCCATTGACTGTATGGCTATGTGAATGCTCCAATTGTACAGGCCATTGACTGTATGGCTATGTGAATGCTCCAATTGTACAGGCCATTGACTGTATGGCTATGTGAATGCTCCAATTGTACAGGCCATTGACTGTATGGCTATGTGAATGCTCCAATTGTACAGGCCATTGACTGTATGGCTATGTGCTTGCTCCAATTGTACAGGCCATTGACTGTATGGCTATGTGAATGCTCCAATTGTACAGGCCATTGACTGTATGGCTATGTGCTTGCTCCAATTGTACAGGCCATTGACTGTATGGCTATGTGCTTGCTCCAATTGTACAGGCCATTGACTGTATGGCTATGTGCTTGCTCCAATTGTACAGGCCATTGACTGTATGGCTATGTGCTTGCTCCAATTGTACAGGCCATTGACTGTATGGCTATGTGAATACTCCAATTGTACAGGCCATTGACTGTATGGCTATGTGCATGCTCTAATTGTCATTCTCGTACAGAGTGCCAAGAAAACGAACGCATGCGCAGACCTTATGTTTAAAGTGTTTGGACATGTACTCTTGGTGCACCACCTGGTGACAATAATGATGTACAGCAACAGTTACACTGTACACATATCCACAAAGAGCGATATTATACAAAACCAGGGGCATAGCTAAAGCCCAGGCAAAGCCCGGGGGGCCCACGCTCTTGGCCCATCTGTCTCTTTTCAGATAGAGACAGGCTTGGGCGGGTATGAGGAGAGTGGAGGATGCCGGCTGCGTAGTGTGGAGCTGATCACGGAACAGCTGGAGGGAGGCGGCGAGTAAGGTTTTCTTCCTGTTTAACCACTTACAGGCAGCAGGTGGCGCTGCAGAGCACTCCATAGCTGCTCCTATCTGCATCTCCCGGTTCCGTGGTGTGTCTGTTGGCAAGTGTGTGTGCGTGTGTGTGTCTGTGATGGTGTGTGTGTCTGTGATGGTAAGTGTGTGTGTCTGTGTTGGTGTGTGTGTGTCTGTGTTGGTGTGTGTGTCTGTGTTGGTGTGTGTGTGTATTTGTAATGCATGTGTGTTTCATGCATTATGTGCATGTATATGTTGTATATTTAGTGGTTTTTATATGTTTAATATAAATGTGTATTTGTATATGGTATGTGTGTCTATGGTGTAGTGTTTGTTTGTATATATGGGAGGGGAAGGAGAAGAGATAGGATGGGGGGAGTAGAGATGATGATGGGGGGAGAAATGAGGAGGAGGAGGAGGGGGGGGGGAGAAATGAGGAGAGAGGAGATGAGGAGGAGGAGGGGGAGAGATGATGAGGGTTGGTGATGAGGAGGGATGATGAGATAGAGCAGGGGAGTGCAATCTTTTTCTCTTGCGCCCCCAGGCCAGCTGTCTCCCTCTCCGCGAGCCCCAAATAAATGTATTTGAAAAAAATATATATATCAAATGGAAATATTACCGTTTGCTCATTTGCATGTCTTAGACAGGTCTGCAACCCCGCCTTTCACCATTATCACCCAGCACTTCCACTGCAGTAAGGGATTCTGGGAAATGACATGCAAATGAGCACACAGTGCTACCTTTTGCTTCAAAACCATTCAACATGGTTCCCCTATATGCTTAAGCTTGCTGCATTTCACAGCTTTGAGCACAACCAGGGTTAAGATGCATAGCCAGTAAACCAACACACACACACACACACACACACACACACACACACTAATATAATATTGTATATTTATTAATGTAGATATTATGAATAATCACTAATATTTCAATCACGGAGTTATTCTACTTCTCAAGATCCCATTAGCACACCTAATAAATATTGATATTCTAAAGTAAATTAACGAGACACACAAATAATTAGATTATATGGAAATATAAGCAAGATAAGGATCAGCAGGGGTGTGCGACATGGAGAAACCATGTCATGAAAGCTTTTAACAGCATCAGTTGAAGAATTATTCAGGACATTCGACTGGGATAAAAAAGGAATAAAAAATAAAAATATCAGTGAATAATTGTCACCTACGATTTGCAGATAACATTGTTATTTTTGCCAGAAGACCGCTAGAGATATGTATCTCAGCAAGACCAAAGTGATATTCAACAAAAGGTGTCAACTCTACAAAGATAAAAAGAAATGGAATAGAACTAGAAGTCAGACTAGGTCTAACTTGGCCAGGAAGTAACAATGGATGGGAACCTTTTGAATGAAATCAATAGGAAAATGAAGATGGGATGGAGAGCATTTGGAAGAAAACACAATATTTCAAGGGAACTTTCCACGGTGCTTGCGTATAGATGTAAAACTTGGACCCTAAATGGAAAGATGATTGAAAAGCTTCAGAAAATGCAAAAAAAAAAAGTAGAAAGATGTACAGTATGCTAAGTATTACGTGAAGAGACAGGAAAAAGAATGAATCATTTCAAAACAAAAAGTGTGACACTATCATAAGGGTTAAGAAATTAAAATGGCAGTGAGACGGACATATCGCAAGAAGAAATGACCATCGTTGGACAAAGATGTATTCGGCTGGATTCCAAGAGATTAAGAGACCAAGGCAATGATCAAAATATAAAATGGTACTGTAGGATGAAATCAGAATAAAAGCGTTTCCGGGGCTAAAACCCATTCATTTCAGCTCCAGGGACCCCCTGCTTCAATCCTACATGTATTTAAAAAGGAAAGCAGCAGTGCTGTTACTCTCTCTCCCTCTTGCCGCCCCCTGAGACCTGCCACCCCTAAGCAGCACCATATCTGCTTACTGCCTAGGTACGGGCCTGTGAGAAACACAAAACACTGACAATTAATAAGAGTGAACGAAAGTCAATAAAAGACAATGATAGAAAAAAAGCCCTTTAGAGCATCCAGAGGGATAAATAAGGGAGTACTCGGAATGGGTTTAAGATGTAAGCTTGCAAATATCTAAACATCCAAAGTCAAAGGTGATGAATGTAGACCAAATGGTGGCGACTTCTGCCAGCTTTTTATAGGATGCACCACATTCAAAGGAAGATCCATAGAAAAGGAAATAAAAGCACACGCTACATAGTGCAATATTGTTAAAACAATTACTTCCCTCATCTTGAAATGGTAAGATATGCACTCACAACAAGAGGACAGGTGAAAAGCATAGAGCGCGAATCTCAAAATCACCAACCAGGAGTCTCGTGATGGATGTTCAAAAAGTGTCACAGGAATGAAGGTGCGTGGTTCGATCGCAAAATCAATATTGGCCTCACGACAGGCTAACTGACATGGCCAGGCCAGATCCTTGGAGGAGAAGCAGAGGCACGGCAGGACAAAGTGAAACACCAGATGTAAAGGTTTGTAGCTCGCTCTATGCAGCTCCACCGACTCCGTCCTCTTCTGATAACGTCAGTTGCATCAGATGACGTCTCTACCCAACGTGTTTTGACGCTTGACAGCAACTTCCTCAGGGGATAATCATATAGATATAGTCATCCAGCAGTGGATCAACAAGTATACACACACAAATAATTGCATTGGTTGTCATTGCTAGTGCCATATAACCAAGCCCAAAATAGAGCTTGTGCACATCTCAATGCAAGCACCCAGACTTGACAGAACTGTGCATTTTTTACGTTGCATATATAAAAGTATCCACTAGATGGCATCAATTGCTGTTTCATAACTGAATAACGGCGTTTTACAGCAAGCATAATCTTTAATGATAGAATCAAGTGTATAAACAAAAGCAACAATTAAAGTTGCAATACATCCAGGGCAATATGGGGAAATCGCAGTTATGTAACATTCTCTCATTACACATTCATATGAATTTAGACATTCTGCAAAAAAAACATTTCTGAAATAGGGGCTTGCAGAAGACATTCCTACTGTGATAAAGCATAAAAAGGATAACCAATTTATAAATAGCACACGGGAAGTTTACTTAAAAAGGGGAAGCTGAGACAGTTAGTGACAATTTTGTTGTCAACTAATTACATGTGCACAGTATAATTCCTAAAGAGAGAGAAAAAAGTGTGATAAACTTTATTAAAGCAGCAATTCCCATAGAAGCGTGTGTGTGTTTAATGTTCATATCTTGCCCTCCTCCTCTCTATATAAAAAATATCATGGTAACCGTCACACTGGCCTCAGGTGAGAGCTCCATTTTAAACTGTTGGACAAACGCTTATATCAACCGAACAAATGAAATGATCAGGTTTTACCAATGATCATAGCTTTGAAAAGGGCATGAAGACCACCCAACCTTTACATTTTTCTAATGACATACATCGTACGTTATATGGGCACTTGCTTGTAATTTTCCGGGCAGATTACCATGACGGAGCGGTGAGGCCGATCCAAATGGAAGTGGCGCTCGCATGTAAGAATGAAGAAAACAGCTGCTTCAATACACAAAGCGCAATCGGAGTCAGTCACGTGATTGCTCCGGGAGTGATCACCCCATCTCCCCATGAAAAATAAGCAGTAAAATGATGACGTGGCTATTGGAGTACCATCCCCTTCACGTTGTAACTATGTCCATAGGCACCCAAAGGGTTTGTATTTTTTTATGCCCTGAATCAGATTCTAGAAATCAAAACAGCAGTGTAAAGGCGAAGAAGAGATCAAAGTAATCACAGTAAAAAAAATTAAATGAATAAACATAATGGCAATCAGCACAGGCTGCTTCTTTTTCTGGGATGTCCCCATGCTATCCCTATGTTTCAGGAGGAGACATCAATCCTTTCTACCAGAAATCTGCATGTTATACAGAAGATATTGCGGATGACCATACTCCATACTAAAAAAAAAAAGTGTGTGAGAGGGTGCACATGGAGAGGCACTGACCACCACCCAAGTCAGCAGAAATAAATCAATATAGAAAATAAAGACCATCTATCTCAATGTCTTGCATCACGCATACACCGTGCGAACCCTGCGCTAATACGCTTTTTAAACCTCTAAAGATGGAGCACTACAAACCATAAAGAAAAAAAGGGGATTACTTCATTTAATCATAATAAAAGAAAAGACAGGGAAAAAAAACAATAAGTAATAAAAATGCATGGAATGCAAAAATCTTTACAAATAGCGACGTTTCGGGCCTAATAGCCCTCCATCCAGTTTTCAATGCTGAGCCCCGTTTCACCGCTATTTAAGGCAGAAACAGTGAAAACAGAGATGAGGACAGGCTATATGTGATGACATCATTGGGACAAGGGGAGTACTGAAACGGCCCCCCATGGACGATGTATGGGAACGTCCAGTATGGACTACGCAATGTCGACATGAAACAAGCATACAGTTGCCTAATTAACGGGACACTAACAGTTCAGGGTGTAGATATGACAGAGTACGAACACCAAGCACTTAAATCGCTGCGAGGCTACAATGCTATTGCGATTAAACCTGCTGATAAGGGTGAGAAACAGTGGTCTTAGATAGAAAAACATTACAGAAGCGAGATATTGGGACAACTTCATAATCGTGGCAACCATCGCCCCTGTCCCAACAATCCTACCCAATGATCCAGGCCATGATTGAAGAAAGATGGAATGCAACATTTGAGGGTGGGGTAATCTCCAAGTGTTTATGCAAATTTGACTAATGAAAATCCGATAATACTGATCATATAAACATGACCCAAAATACATCATCTTACACATCCACCAGGCAGACCTATCACTGTGGGAACAGAATCTGTTCCAACCACTTGCGATATTTCTGGGTCAAGAACTGAGACCACTTGTTGTACAAGAGAAATCCTTAAGGACAACCCTCCCTTTCTCAATAGAATACAGGAAGAGCAGGATATTACCACAACTACTGTCCTCTATTTGTCACATTTGATATTAGCAGCCTGTATACTTCAATTATACACGATCATGGTATCCAGTGGGCTTAAGAACTATAGAGAAAGACCAGACCCTCAATGCCGTCGAACAGGCACTAGTGAAGGATCTACTCACAATCATCAAACAAACAAAAATGCACTTCACCACAACACTTCGCCCATAACAAAAACCCACATCAAGAAAATGTAAATCCCCATATAAGGCATTTAGAAAAACTCTAAATAAAGTCATAGAAAAAACCATCGTAAGTTTCAAATGTTGGTGAACAAGATTTTAAAACAACAAAGTATAAACAGGAAAGTACTAAGACGCATAAACATGTGCTCAATTCTCCAATGTAATGAAAACCATGTCAGTCCACATTAGTTTTGTTTCTTTCTAACCCATCGTGGAAAAGCTAGCATGAAAAACTAAACAGAACACAATCAAGAGAGTCTTGCACAACGTTCCAAAAATGCAAAACAATCAGCATAGGCCTAAAGTAAATATGTAAAAACGTGCAGATGCCACACACATCATGGGCCGTAGTGGAGTCTAAATGCAAAAACATGGTTTGCCAGCTGGTACCAGATGCATGTCCGATGAAACCTACAACTTCTAATGTAACCATGTATTTGTCATCATAACTGTGTGCCAAGGACATACTTGAAAACGAGAGGTAACACAATGTATGACCGCCTGGTAATACATTTGATAAATAATTAAAATAAATAACTACTGTGCTATATAGGTGAGAGATCCGAAAGAAAGACGTATGATGAAAACACAGAATTGGCCATTAGCACGCAGTGTTGGGGGAACGGTTATCCGGAACCAGATGAAAAGAAACAGTGACTGTTCACTGAAAACTGTCGAGTCTCACCGGTGATGGGTGAAATAAAGCAAAATATAATAACCAGTGGCGGATTTCCCATTAGGCCCGGGCCTAGGGCGGCAAAAATGTCTGCCCCCACATACTTTTGCCGTGCTGATGGGAAGGCACTTAGCTGTGGTGCAGGCCTCCTTACTTGCCGACCTCCTCCTTCTGAACCACAGCGTCAAATGACATCACGGCAACGCGACACCACGTTGGTGATGTCCACAGCGTCATTTAACGCTGCGGTTCAGGAGGAGGAGGAGGGCGGCAGGTAAAGAGGCGTGCACCACAGCTGTGCCTAGGGGCCCATAACACCCCACTCTGTAAGGCTGCGCTTATAGTGACGGTGACATCGCGCTGCAGTCGCTGGAAAAATCAAATTGACTTGGACTTCCAGCAATTGCGACCAAGCCGTCGCTCCGCTTCTACTATAAACACACGAGATGGCTGCAATGCATTTGTTTTGCCGCGGCGTCGCAGTCGCCGGCACTACAGTATAAGCGCAGCCTTATACTTTCTGGCACAGCGAAACCAATACAAACTGTCCAGCAATCTAGTCTTTATTGCAAATGTGTACCATATGCATTCAATGACAACATAATTAAGCAGCTTGTCAGATAAGAAGAATAAAAATGAATTAAAAATATAGATTGCTGCTTTAGTGTCACGTGTCCCTTTTAATTTGTGGGAAATAGATGCTCTGGGTAATGCACAGAGCCAAGAGAACCACCCTAAATGTATAGCACCAGCACGCCTACTAAAAGCAGCACTGATTATAGCCTTTAAGATCAGTTCTCTTGTTTTTATACAAGTTCATTATGAATTTACAAGCCTGTGTGTCAAAAGACTGGGTGTACCAGTGTTAACACAATAATTATTATGGGAGTGCCAGAGAACCAATCACAGCTCCCGAAATCGTAAGGTGATGTTTTATTCTTGGATTCGCCTCCCCAGCACTGAAAGGACAGGCAGCTTTTCAAGTCTACATGTCACCACTAAGTGGCGCTATTAAGCCATTTCATCTTCCTTAAACAGAAAAAGTAGCATTTTTAATCAAATATTTGCTTTACTTGTTTATTCTGATATTGTGTGGCAAGTAAATTGAAACAAGATTCTTTTTTTCCCCCTTTCTTTTTTTTAAGTCTTTGGGTTGGCAGTGATTTTATTTTATTTATTAACCTACCATACCATGATTGTGAGATCACATTTAAATCGGATTCTGCCAAAAACTGTATTAATCCTTTAAAACGAGCAATCCAAGCAATACCATATCTTATCTTTTTTTTTTTTTACATAAATCAGTTCTGTAATATTAGATACTTACTACTTTTTTTAAATTTAAAAATTATACTCTATTCCATTTTGAATGAGTTTTAATATGCTGAGCATCCTTTGATTTCTATAGCAGGTTTTCACCCCCCTACCAAGCAATGCAAGATCTTTGTAACACTTTCCTGTTTGTGATAATATGTTACCAATGTTCCCAGCAGTTTGAGCAGCAAACTGTAACAATAGATAATATTACCTTAGAGATATAAGAATACATTGCAGCTCTGAGTTACGCTGACTCAAGGATTGATTTGAAACAGAAAGGCGGCCATTTAGTGAACCCTGGGAAACAGGATTTTGCTGATCGATCCCGGGAGAACCAATCGATTGGCAACTTAGGTAATTTGTTTTCAATAACGGTAATCAGAGGCTGCATATATTAAAACAAAAACATATTTTTAAGCTCCTTTGATTGCCTCTAACTGTTAAGCATCTTAGAAGTCTTGTAATGGAAATATATCCCACAGTTTGCTGGAGCAGACCAGTGACAAACCCTTGCAGCCTGTTTTTCACATGGGTTTGTATTCACTATAATTATAACAATATTGGTTTAAACGACTCATGTACACTACCAAACAAAGCTCACAACTGGGGCATGTCAGGGGAAAATATTAAAGTAGAGAACAGACAAGAAACACACGGTTAGAAGTTGTGGTACTCAATCTAATTTTGGACCAACGTTTCATTCAAATGTTATAGATTTGAGCTTATTGGGTACACATGACCATACAAGACGTTCTACTCCATAGGATATGGTTGTGTTGTCTGAGGTTCCTGGTAAATTAGCATGGAGTTGTCCATAAGTCACAAGGAAAGAAAAATGATGTTGCAATAACATTAGGTCCATCAGATCTACAATGTGGAAACCACACGGTAACTTTGATTGAAGTCGTTTGTTTACTAAGCTTTAGATTCTGTGATTGTAACTCCTAACGTTGTCATGTGTTTTTGTAATCGTTTATAATCAATGCAATGATACAGTAATAGTATGTTACTTACATTTTCTATGATAAATGTCCATTCTTTATCTTCAAATTCTTCTGCATGTGGATCCTGGAAAAGAGGTGTATATAAATTCCGAGGTCAGTGAAATATATATTTATAAAACACAGCATACATTTGGTGTATTTTAACCAGGTCTTACTATGTTTTGGTAACAAAGGTTTTTTTTGGGTGAGGGGTTCACCTTGTTTGAAAAAAAAGCAACCTCCTCTTCACAAGCTTTTTTTTTTTTTTTTTGATTAAGAGTCATGTCTATAGATTCACTGACTGCCTTATAAGTCAGATACAAGTAAAATATGGTAGCTGATCTGTGGTAAGCCCGAGCACACTATAAATGCAGCTCATAAACAGTCTATAAAGTGCCATATGGCTTAGCACCATTTAGTAAACTTTGCCAACTGTTTGTATAAAGCAGGCTTAACATTAAGTAGCACCTTATTTAATTCATATTTGCTCCTTGCTCTATGTATTACAACTACAGCTCACGTTCACGGATATCAGCACTACTGCTTCCATGTAGAGTCAGATTTTAACCTCTTGAACCTAGCAATGGTCATCATAATATTAGGTCCAGAACCTAGAGTCTTCGGTAAACAATCAGTGTGATCACGTCTGTTTCTTAAAATCCGTTTATGGACTTTGTCTTGCTCCTGCTTTTCTCAAAATGCTGAAAGTGTCCAGACACCTTATTCACAAAAATAACTTACATTTATCTGTAAACAACCAAAACGAAAAATTACTAAATACAAATGCATAAATTATACTGATATCCAAGAGGATGCATATTTTCAAATACATTTCGAACAAAATAACCATGTTTTCATAAAGTGTATATTTTAAATTTAGATGGTGTATGCCTTTACCCTGGCTCCCTTTTCACTGACTAGAGTTTTGCAAACAGTTACGCAAAATATGAAAAGTTTGGGAATACAAATGTGTGCTCCTGTTACATCAACACTGGCCACATCCGGGCACGTAATCCATGTTTTTATTTCTAAAACAGTATTGGCATGTATAATTTGGGAACATACAATGTATGCACAAATTCAGCACATTGGACACAGGCCTAAACAAGGATCAATTATTTAGGGGGTCTCATAATCCTTCACAGACTTTCTTGTCTCACGCTCATTGTAAACCCTTCCCTGAATAGACATCCTGCACAGAAATGTATCATCCACAAACACCTGCAATTACTTAAAAGCACATGTACAGTATACACAGAAGAGGGAAACCTTCTCACCAGCTCCTTGATTCAACAAGTCTCTTACATTGTTGCATGATGTGCTCCATTTGGATAATACAGTACATCGTAACACAAAGATCCAGTTCTGCATGGTTTTGTGTGTGTAAATGTAACCAATGAAGCACCGTTTGCACTGTACATCTTTAGGTGGGATAAAGTGTCCTGGTTAGCATGGCTTTTACATTTTTTATGCCGAAGGGCCTGTAGCACATTGCACTGCGGGCATCCATGGAAGATTTGAACATCAATTAGCCAATCATTATCACTTATTTTAATTTTTCTAGGACATTTGTCTTTTGCACACGAGATTGGTGATTGTATTACATACACGCAGTCACAAAGCAACAGTCCGATCTAGAGTGTTGTTGTTGTTAATTACTTGAACAACTCCAGAGCTGATCCACAGTTCCCCGACCTCCGGGGGACACCTGGTTCTCGAGTTCACACTCCTTTTATCCAGGGGGGGGATGAATAATATTTCCTACTGGACAGAAAATAGTTTCCTGGCCATGCTTAATTCAGGGCCAATTCAACTATTTTCAACTTTCTATTTGTGACCCAGTGGCCACAAAAATGCAAACTCAAAAATACCTCGGGCCCTTGTTAGTCACCAGAGGTACCAGATCAGCCCTGTGTGACACCCAGTTCAGATAAAATGAAGTCTAAAACAAAATACCCAATTTCAAGGGGACAGCTGGGACGCAGTCTAATTTTTTACTTTCCTTGGCTAGTTCCCTAAAACAAGCAACAGAATACAGCTGTGTGATGTGAAACGGGAAATTGTAGAACTACAAAATGCAGTAGAGACAATAAATAACTTAAGATTCCATCCCCAAGTTTCACACTTTTACCAAGCTTGCTCCAGGATCTTATATTGCATACAGTGTTTAAGTATGTAGATAATAACTTTCAGGGAAAAAGACACAAAATTAGAAAATTAGTGCGCTGAATATTAATTTCCTCCGTTTACAAGGAACCTTGCTTTACCCATAATTGTTCTTTTTTTAACCTTCCTTAAGCATACCAGCTCACATAGCGCTTGGTTTAATGCAATCATTTTATTGCCTTTATTTTCCAGCATGCCACACAGTGTGTATATATGTCCATGTAATCTTTACAACAATCTTTTACTCCACTCCACTCAGAAGTCAAGTTACAAAATCTACCGGAGACTGCCACAAGTCTAAGTTCTTCCAAAACTAAAGCTATCTCTCATTTTAATCTTGTCTGTAATTATTACATACGCCTATAACACATTTCTCTTACTGTGCATGCAATGTCTTGTATATAATGTATAACCTTGCTCACTTAATGCAACTATGTATTTGTAACCATGTATTTGTCATAACTCTGTGCCCAGGACATACCTGAAAACGAGAGGCAATTCTCAATGTATTACTTCCTGGTAAAACTTTTTATAAATAAATAAAACTAGCTGAGAGACCCGGCGTTGCCCGTGAGTTAAATTTCCTGCTCCCTCCTCTCCCCCCTATTTGTGTGCTCCCCCTCTCCCAGCCCCCAGAGGGAAGGAGGGACAGTGGACAGGAGGGGTTGGTGTTGCGGCCATTTTAGAAAATAATTGGTAAGTGCGTAGGTAAAGCAAGAAATGCACAGCGTGGCTGGCGGTGATGATTTAATGCCGTGGTTTGTTGTGGAAAGTGAGCGACCCCGTCAGGAAAACAACAACGGGGTCGCTCACTTTCCACAACAAACCACGGCTGTACTTGTGGGAAATCCGAGCATATTTCCCTGGAAGGTTTGAGAAGTATCCTGTTGGGTAACATCAGTTATTTACTTTTTATTACACTGTGTAATTAATAGGAAACTGTGGCGCCTAGGCAAATCATTTAGTATATTGGTGATGATTTAATGAAAATGAATAATATACTTTACACAGGATGGGGAATAAATAGAAAACGGGAATTTGAAAGTGGGCATATTAATATGTAAAGTGTGTGTGTGTGTGTGTGTGTGTACACACAGGGGTGAGTGTGTGTGTGTGTACACAGGGGTGAGTGTGTGTGTGTGTGTGTGTGTTCACAGGGGTGAGAGTGTGAGATGAACTTACCATGGACTCTGCAGGGCTTCTTTGGGGGTATGCTGTCAGTGCAAGTGTGTGACAGTGAAGTAGGTGTGTGTCAGTGATGTCACTGTAAGTTTTGGCCAATGACAGTCGTGTGGGCTGTGGGCGGTGTGTGTCACAGTGGGGCGTACCTCTTGGGCAATGACAGTCGGGCTGGCCACGGACCAATCACATTCACCGCAGCTAGTACCAACCATTGATTTTATATATTAAGATGAAGTCTCTAGAGAAGGTATTATGGACATTACAATGTAAAAACATTTTTTTTTTTTTTAATTTTTAATTGAATACTTTTTTTTTTAAACCGCTCGAGAGAGCTGCACCTCCCAAAAGGCTCCAAACCCTGTAGGCCATAATAAAGGACCCACCAGGATTCCCATATGGGAGTTTTGTAACCGGAATAATACTGATGATGGTCTTGATCCACAAAGGGGGTCCGGGTGCCACACCAGTAAAGCAACCAAGTAGACGCACCTCCATTTGATGTTACGAGTGGGCACTAATGGATGCATCGTATTTATGTACGTCTGCTTATAAAAACAATACAATGTTGTCATTGCGAGTGTGAGCGACCCCTGTGCCAGGAGACACGTATAAAAAAATTGCTGTACTACAAAAGTTCCTGGTGCCCATTATTTTCCATCCTTGCTGCTTCATAACCCAGCCGCCTGAATCCAGCACCCTGAGTCAAGGTAAACCATGCTGAGTGGCCAAACGCAGTACACAACGTCATCTCCCTATAAGCCAATACAATACATCTGATCTCAGACACGCTATTAGACAGGGTTAGGGTTCCTCAGAGTTTCACAATATAACTACAGGGTTCCTGAATGGGAAAAAAAAGAGAAAGTTTAAAACCACTGCACTAAGTGCACACCCCCTTGCGGGAGCACACAGTGATGTGAAAAAGGTCTCATGCAAATAGGAAAACCTCCAAACACGTGGTAAAGCAGTTAGTTATTCCCTATATTTAGCAGACAAAAGCTACACCTTGGTTGAGGCATTTGGATCCGGTCCGGAGCACTGCCCTCACTGCTCTTTATAATCTTCACCCAGACTATAATCCATATGTAACTAGTGCTTGAATTGGTATGTTTCTTAATATGTAGTAACATTAAAGCTTTGGGGGGTGTAAGGCGCCTTATGGCTTAGTAAATATGGTGCCCAGTGTGTTAGCGGTTATGCTAAGGACATAGAGGCTGGACCTGGTGACATTCAATATGTGTTGGACTCTGGAGTTGGAGAACAGATATTTTGGTTGATAATCATATAGAACAAAATATTCTGTAAACCTGAATATGTAAACTACATCATTTAGTATAAATAAAAACACACCATCACCACTTATCAATAGCTACTGATACTTTAACAGTCATACCAGAGAATGCCGACTGGAAAACTGCTCAGCAGCACGTTGGAATGGGAGTACATGCTGTACAATTTAAACAAACGTGTTGAAGCACCCTTCCTGGTCATAAAACGTACCTTAAAGAGAGTCACAGTGATTTCAACATTCTCTGGGACAGGCCACACAACAACTCCACGGTAAGGATTCTTTATTCCAGGCTGCCAACTGTGAGCCTGCAGGAGAACAACATGTGCAATGTCAAGCAAGGCTGGCCATTCCCAATGCAGCATTTCCCATGCTCTAAGTGCTACCCAACACTACTTTTTTTTTGGAAGTTGTGATACCATGTAGTTGACTATACTGTACATATTAGAATTTACTGTATGTAAAATTACATACATGTATATAAAATGTCAAACCAAATTACAACAGAAATAAATGTGATACAGATACCAAAAGAATAGTAGTTTGTCACCGACAGAAATTCAGATAGTAGATTTACATTGCAACCAAATTCTCAGGACATTTTGCCTCCTAAAATTGTCATCTATAAATCGGATTAAGCACTGCCCAGTAATGAGGCAGGATTCATAAAAACGTTACCAGAACGCCCTCCTACTGTATTTGTACATTCTCCCCACCAATTAGATTGTAAGCTCCCCGGAGCAAGGGCTCCTCTTCCGAAATGTTACTTTTATGACTGAAGCACTTATTCCCATGATCTGTTATTTGTATTATTTGTTATTTATATGATTGTCATGTGCATTACTAATGTGAAGCGCTATGTACACTAATAGCGCTATAAATAAATACATACATACAGTACATACAAATAAGTTTAACTCGTACTCAGAAGAGGCTTCTGAAATACAGAACTGGCACATTAAAAAATTCCCATTTTTTTAATAAAAAAATAAAAAAATCCCCACAAAATATATATTTCTTTTGATTTACAATTGTAATTGGTTTCTGTAAAGATTTATTTTCAGCTACATTTTTCTTTTCACTGGGGATTCTTAAAATATGTCAAATCTACTGTTATTGACCATCAGACCATTTTGTAATTATATTATGAGCTGTGCATGTGTCCACCTTACCAAAGAACCGAGAAGGAAGGGTAACCCTTTGCCCTGTCCTACTTGAAGGAGAGAAGTGACAAAGAGACCCCTCACCAAAGTGAGCAGAAGGAAATAAAACACTCCCATGTTTCGCACGTAGAGCTCAATTGAGTCAAAAGGACATCGAAAAGCCCCCTGAAACCTCACAGTGTAGAAGAAAACGGGTGATTTTATTACATCTACAATACAAATATTGGAAAATGCCTCTAGGGAAGCAGTGAGGCAGAAAGTTGTAAGTGCATTTTAATGAGAGCGAGCAAAGGAGTAAGAGTAGTGTAAGTGGGGAAAATACAATACAGGCATATCCCGCATTAACGTACGCAATGGGACCGGAGCATGTATGGAACTATGTAACACAGGCATACCCCGCATTAACGTTCGCAATGGGACCGGAGCATGTATGGAACTATGTAACACAGGCATACCCCGCATTAACGTACGCAATGGGACCGGAGCATGTATGGAACTATGTAACACAGGCATACCCCGCATTAACGTACGCAATGGGACCAGAGCATGTATGTAACACAGGCATACCCCGCATTAACGAACGCAATGGGACCGGAGCATGTATGGAACTATGTAACACAGGCATACCCCGCATTAACGTACGCAATGGGACTGGAGCATGTATGTAACACAGGCATATCCCGCATTAACGTACGCAATGGGACCGGAGCATGATTGTAACTATGTAACACAGGCATACCCCGCATTAACGTACGCAATGGGACCGGAGCATGTATGTAACTATGTAACACAGGCATACCCGCATTAACGTACGCAATGGGACCGGAGCATGTATGTAATTATGTAACACAGTATATAAACACCAGAAGGTTACTAGAATGTTTTTAGTTGTTTTTGCATATTGTGATACCTTTAAGAGGACTCCATTACAGAGGACAAGGTTAAAAAAATAATGAAATAGAAGACTTGCCTAAACTGGGGTTACTTTGGCATGGTGAGAAAGCTCATCATACTTTGACCAAAATATGTAACTAAAACACAAATGAAATATTAGAAATAGCTTAGGATGTGCAGGCATGCAGCATGATACAGTATAAGTGAGATGAAATGGTTAATGATTAAATGTTGGGTTTTATTGCATTTGAATTGATCTTCTGAAAATTGTTTGTGTTGGTCATCTAAAGGGAAAGAAAAAAAAAAACCCAGAAGTGTAAATTCTACATTGGCATTCAGGATATGAATACTGTGCATGCTCTTGTACAAACTACCTCTACAAAGAACTCGGTCTGGTTCATAACATTTTAGCAATAGCCATCATTCGGCTAGTGAAATGCAAAAAATAGAAATAAATAATGTGTGGAGGTGGAACTGCAGCGAAAACTGGTCCGCAGAAAATAATCATATAGTTTAGTAGGAACACAGAAATAGATGTATACAATGGGATGTATGAACTATGATGTAGTGAGAACCAACACATCTCACCATCATAAGGATGGAGAGTAGAATACATCCAAAGACAGCTGCCTGAGAAGAGAGAAGAAGCTGGTCTATTGAACAGAACGTTATCCAAGTTGCTACTAAAAGAAAATGCACAAAAGAAATACTTACCCTAAAAATACTATAACCATTAGTTCACTTTGGTAAGACTATCCGTTTAGCACATGTAGCTCACTTCCTGTGTTATGCAGTATGGAAAATGAACATGTGCAATAACAAGAAATGCCAACAAGGTATTGTAAAACAGGTAGCCTCCACACCTTCAAGTCCTCATCACAGCTACTAACAGAAATAGTTCAAATATTTTTGGGTGAGTTTCATGGTACTCAAAAAGAATTCAGTGTTAATTAAGCAAAAAGACTTTGTGCATTGTATGTGTGTTATATTTATATATTTTTAGCAACTGCTAGGGCATGTAGCGCTTAAGAGATTTAATGCAAGACATACTACAGGACAGACTAATAGAAATATGTACATAAAATAGAAAGTAAATACTAAAGGAAAGAAGATCCTTCCCCAAAGCGCTTACAATCTAACTAGTGTATTGGCACATCTACAAAGGCAAAACGAGTACATGGAAGTGTAAATGGTATAGGCCAAGGTTACAGCTGCAGTTCAAGCTGTGGTTTAAAAAAAATAAATTCCATTCAATATGTGCATCAATACAATCTGCACACTGACAAGTGATTAGCTCAGTTGCCGATCGATCCGTTCTCCTGTAATCAATCGCCTTGCTCTGGGTTCTTTTGTATCACTGTTAGTGCTCAGGAACAGTACCCACAATGCAAAGTTCTGTATGGAAGATCATGTCACCAGGCAGATACTAGATACAATTGGTGCACTGCTAGAGAGAGGGCAAGGCTCAAGAGCCAGAGCCTGTCTGGGGAAGGGGATGTGACTTTGTAAACAGTTTCTATAGAACCCCCCCACCCCCCACCATAGAATATTTTTTTTTGCAAATGTTCTTATGGAGAACACAGCTCCTCATCCTCCAGCCTTGGGCACCTTTGCAGAAATGCCTCTCCAATTCTTATGAGGGCAAACTGATAGGTATTAGGTGACGCATTAAAGCAACGGTATGCAAGATGGCATACCTCAAGGGCCGCCTGTACGTCCTCATGAGCCCTCAAAAGGGCTGCACATTACCCACATACATACATACATACATCAGCAGCAGCTCTGATCGATCCACTGCTGGATAAAAGGTCTCCCCAAGGATCTTCCAGGTACGCTTTATTTTTTAATGTTGCTCCAACAAATTTTCTGATTTCATCCTCCCATCTTTCTTTTGGTCGTCGTCTTGATCTTTTAAGCTCCAGTGAAATCCAGTCGAGTACCATCTTTGTCCAACGATTATAATTTTTTCTTGTGATTGTGTCACAGGCTATCATTTGGTTTGAAATCCATTCATTCTTTTTTCTCTCTTTGGGTAATACTCAGCATACATCTCTCCATACTCCTTTGCATGGTCTGAAGAGATATATATATATATCAAATGGAAATATTACTGTATGCTCATTTGCATGTCTTAGACAGGTCTGCAACCCCGCCTTTCACCATTATCACCCAGCACACAACGCTTCCACTGCAGCAAGGGATTCTGGGAAATGACATGTAAATGAGCACACAGTGCCACCTTTTGCTTCAAAACCATTTAACATGGTCCCCTATAAGCTTAAGCTTGCTGCATTTCACAGCTTTGAGCTCAGCCAGGGTTAAGATGCATAGCCAGTAAACCCACCCACAGACAGCTGTTCGACCTTTATGGGTCTCCTCAGTGTGGGGTTGGTTATACTGGCTTTGCCAAATGAAGCAGGGCTAGGTTTCACCACACTTCGTTAAATTATGGTGGGTAAAAGTGACAAAAAACCTCCACAGTAAAGCATATAGCAAATGGAAATATTACTGTATGCTGATTTGCATGTCTTAGACAGGTCTGCAACCCTGCTATATAAAAAAAAAAAAATTATATATATATATATATATATATATAATTTTATATCATATTGAAGCATGTGCGCATGTATATGCACACACACGATCAAACAAAAGAAAAAAAGACATGTATTTTTCACAGAGGATGGTATTTTGGCATTCGAACACTCATATGAAGGGTTAACACCCTTCTCTATTAGCAATTAATTGTTGGACTATATGAGGGCCCGTAGCCCTTCCCCTGATGAAGTTGCGCATTCGATGATTAATGTGTACGGTTGCGCTTCCTGTTTCATTGAGTCATCATGCTGACGGAGGCTGTACCGGAGGAACGGCAACTGCGGTGCCAAGTTTCCCGAAGACATTTCTCTGGGTTGTGCCATCTTCCTTAATCCCGTTTCGGCAGTGTATCCACACACCAAAGAGACTGTGTTCCCAGCAGCTGACCTCTGAGATTTATCTCTGACACTCGCAATACTTACCGGCATTTGATTGTGTAATGTTTTTAGATTTTGGTCTGATTAAATGCTTCTTTTACAGAATTACACTATGGAGCTTGCGCTCTCCCTTTTTGTTTTGTAGATGACGTGGTGGAAGTGGTTTTTGCCTGCCTGGAGTCTCCAGTGATACCCAACTACTGTACCGTCTCATCATTTTTCTCCATCCTATGAGCAATTTTTGATTAGCACCTATCTTTTCTTACATATAATTTGTATTATTTCTGTTGTTGTCTAGTTTTGTGTTCATTGGTCAGTCTTGTTTTTACTGTTTGTGTAGTTTGTTTCATATGTTTAATTGTGTTTTAGTTTTTGGATGTAGTCAGTGTGTCTCCTTATAGCTTATATGTTTCAATTCATCTGCCTTTTCTACTTTCACGACATCATAGTTACATAGTAGATGAGGTTGAAAAAAGACGTAGGTCCATCAAGTTCAACCTATGCTAAATTTAGACAACAGATACTTTATCCTATATCTATACTTACTTATTGATCCAGAGGAAGGCAAACAAAAAACCCCATTAAGGGGAAAAATTAATTCCTTCCTGACTCCAAGAATTGCAAATTGGATTAATCCCTGGATCAACATCCTTCCCATGTATACTTATTTGGTATATCCCTGTATACCTTTCCCATCTAAAAAGATGTCCAACCTTTTTTTGAACAAATCTATTGTATCTGCCATCACAGTCTCCATGGGTAATGAATTCCACATTTTAACTGCCCTTACTGTAAAGAACTCTTTCCTTTGTTGCTGGTGAAATCTCCTTTCCTGCAACCTTAAAGCTGCAGTTCAGTCAATATCCTGCATGTGTGTTTTTTTTAAATAAATCAGTTCTGTAGTAAGAAAAAATACTTTTAGCATTTTCTGTTTTTAAAAAAACAACTTTGAAAGACCAATTTTCTTGTATTATATTTTAACAGCCATTTGTTAAGGCACTGCCCCTTCATGTCCTGTCACAAGCCCTGGCACACCCCTTTGTCAGCCCTGCCCTCCCTCTAGCACATGTCAGTGCAGGAGTGCTCATGAATATTCATGAGCTTCCACTGACTGACAGAAGCAAATAAAAACATATGCCAGCTCTAATTATGTCACCAAATTTTGCCTATCAATACATGGAGAACGAATTGACCTGCAGCTATGCAGTTCTTTAGGTAATTAGAGATTGCACACATGAAACTATTGAAGTAAAAAAATAAATAATAAAAAAAAAAAAGACTGAACTGCAGCTTTAAGGGGTGGCCCCGAGTCCTTTGTACTGCTCGTGGGATGAATAGTTCTTTTGAAAGCTCCTTGTATTGTCCCTGAATATATTTGTATATAGTTATCATATCTCCTCTTAGACGCCTCTTTTCTAATGTAAATAAATCTAATTTAGCTAGTCTCTCCTCATAAGTTAGATTGTCCATCCCCTTTATTCATTTGGTGGCTCTTCTCTGCACTCTCTGTAATTCCAGAATGTCTTTTCTACGGAGTGGAGCACAAAATTGTACTCCATATTCAAGGTGTGGTCTTACTAATGCTTTGTAAAGGGGCATATATCAATGTACAGCTACACAAATTAGGGAGAAATTACTGCCTGGAGCACACCGAGGTACCCTGGAATATATGCGAATGGATATACAAAGTATATTTAAATGAGTCACATCCCACACTTCCTAAAAGCCTTCACCATACCACAGATAAACACACACACAGGACGTGTCAGCCGTGGCGTGGCTAGGAGCTTCTCCCCGCCCCCTAAAGTCAGCATCTTAATGCCGGCACTCTGATGAATACTATCCCACGCCTCTCCCTACATTTAGAGCAAGAAGAAGATACCATCCACAGCAACATCTCCTCTCCCTCTGCACTGCGGAGAGAGGGCGAGCAGGCTGCTGGGGTGGTCAGTGGTTTGGGGCTGTAGATAAAGCCCTCAAGGAACGCATGCTGCCCCTGGGCCGCTTGTTGCCTACCAACAGAGACAAAATTATGCCCGCGTTTATTATTCATTGTGTTCTTTTTTTCATTTCCCTATGCCACTGATATTCTGATTCTGGGTATTAGAGTAGGATTGAGCATACTTACATGATTTTTTAAACGCAATAGTAAATTATTGACATTTCCCGGAGCTTCAGAGGGAATGACACCACTTGAAACAATTGAAAGCTGCTACCCAGCTGTGAAGTAAATTTCAAGTAAACAAAGCAGTCACCGCAAATGCTTGTTGCTCGCATAAAAAGATTGGGAAGTGTCATTTGAAAGAATGAGGCCATCCACATGTCGTAAGATACAACAGTCAATAACTTATTGGAGTTCACACACAGCATCTAAGGCTAAGGCCCCGCTCCCAGAGTCAGCGCACCCGCACTGCAGACAGGCGGTGCGCTGACATACACAGACCGCGATATGCGGTCTGTAGGGAGCGGGAGCCGGAGGTGGGCGGGAGTGGGAGGCTTGACAGGGAGGGGGGGGCGTGGCTTGAGCGGAGGGACCCTCTACTCTCCCCCTTCCTCCCTCCACGGACTCGGGCTGGAGCTGCTGAGGGTAAGTTTAAACACACACACGCAGGCAGGCACTCATACATACACACACACACACACACACACAGGCAGGCAGGCACTCACGCACTCATACACACACGCGCGCACACACAGGCAGGCACTCACGCACTCATACACACACACAGACAGAAGCAGGCACTCACGCACACACATACACACAATGACAGGCACTCACCTGCTTTCACTCCACACTCCTCCCCGCTCCCCGAAGCCTCTCCTCCTCCCGAAGCCTCCCCTCCCCATTGGCTCACAGCCACACCACGTGACGCGTCAACGCTAGGAAACACCATTCTCTTGTGTCTCCTAGCGGCTGACGTGCCACAGCGTGTACTCAGCTGTGCCGCCAGGGGGGACCGGGACCGGCTCGCGAGGATTCCCCTGCTGGTGGGGAACTCGCGACATGGCCGCCCACGCCAACGAGCGCAGCGGGACCGAGGCCTAAGGCTAAGGCCCCAGTCACGACGCTGTAACGCGCGCCCTTGGCGGCGCGTTCAGCCGATTCCCCGGTCTGCAGCTCACTGCAGGAGGAGAGACCGGGGGGGGCGTGGTGGAGGAGTGACGGGGGCGCGGCCATGACATCACCCGGCAGGTTCGCCCTCATTGGCTGAACCGCCGGGGGGCGTGCCTAATCGCTCGACGGGAGTCCTGCTCTCAATTCTATTGAGAGCAGGAGCAGCTCTCGCGCGAGCGCTGCGGCCCCCCCCCCCCTCGCAGCGGGCCCGGCGCCATTGCGGGGAGGGCTCTCGTGCGCGCAGCGTCCGCCACAGCGAACGCTGTAGTAGGCAGCGGGGGCAAGGCCTAAGAAACTCTGGTGTTTAATCATTTATTAGTGAAATTAATTTGCTGTATGATTTCTAGCTGGGCCTGATGACTATTACAAATGCCTACTGGTACAGTAAAGTGATATGGTTACGGTTTAAAAAAAAACACATGTCCATCTAGTTCAACCCAAGTTACATTTAGATGACAGATACTTATCCAATATTTGTAATTATAGTACTTTGATCCAGAGGAAGATAAACAAAAAACCCCAGTGACACACTATCCAATGATGACTCAAATCAGAAGATGTTTAAAGCACTTCATCGTCAATGTCAATACTGGCAAAGCAGCACACATTTTTTGTTTTGATCAGAGCTTCTCGACTGTGGTATACAAGTTCTTACAAAGTGGTATCCAATACTCCTCTGCTTGGATATAAGGAAAACCGAGACAGAGAGAAAAATAAGGATCACTTTTTTTATTTGCGTTACAGATACCTTGACACAAAAACCAGACACAAATAGTTTGATGGAACAGGTAGTTCTGTTACCGTTATGGTTTTATAGAACGCCGATATCCACTGCTTCAGATGAATTAGTAAACATGCTGGTTTCATAGTTTGTGCTAGGGTTGGGCAATGTACTGTACATAGCAATACTGCAGTAATGAAATCTGATGGTGTGCCGATATATGGGAGATTTATTATCGCAGTATTAGATGGTGTCGGAGTGTGGGGGTCAGAAGAGCAGCTTTGGAAGCAGACGCACATGTGGAGCTGCCAGACTCAGACACGCTGCTCTCACTCCCTCCTCCCTCCTGGCTGTTTCTCACTGCAGAGAGGAAGGAGGGAGGAATTGTATGGTAGCACTGTCTGAGAGAACGTGTGCAACATGAAGAGGTCACCACCTATCTAGCTCTCTTAACCCCGCATCGCTGGGATTCTTAATCCACCTTCCGCACCCTTTCCCTGGGACGCATAACTCCACCTCTCTGATTCTTAACCCCCTTCTTTCCTGGGACTCTTAACCTACCCTCCTGCCTTGGACTCTTAACTCCCCTTCCTGACCCTCTCTAGTATTCAGAAACCCATGTTCCCCCCTGGGACTCTAAACCCCCCCTCACTTACCCACCTTCACACCCAGGGAATCTTAACCTCTTCCTCCCCCCTGGGATCCTTAACCCCCCCCCCCTCTTTGTCCACCTATGGAATGTTACACCCCCTTAGTCACCCCTGGGATTCGTCCCCCTCTTCCCCTCAGGAACTCTTACAACCTCAGATTTCTTCCCCCCCCGGGACTCTTAAATCCCCTGTTTCCAACCCCCTACCTCTTCCTCCACTTTCTCTCCCCTCCACCCCCATTGCCCCTTCCCCTGGGACTTGTATGCACCCTTCTTCCCATCTCCCCCCAGTACTCAACCCTCCACTTGACTCAACTGCCCCCCCCCCCCTAATTCCCCACCTCTCTCCTTACTCCTCCACCCCTTACCTCTTAACCCCTTTCTCTACCCACCTCTTAACCCCTTAATTTATAAACCCTTTCCATGTCCACACGTCACCTTTTCTCACCTACACCACTCCAATCTCAGTCATTCACTCACCCCTCATCGCATCAATCTCACCCATTAATAACATG
The DNA here is from genome assembly GCF_040206685.1 of Ascaphus truei. NCBI lineage: Eukaryota > Metazoa > Chordata > Amphibia > Anura > Ascaphidae > Ascaphus > Ascaphus truei. The sequence goes on from NC_134486.1 coordinate 86,099,224, forward strand.
TTAAAAATATAGAATTCTAAAAATAAATAAATAAAAAAAATGTTATGTATTTTTAACATTGAATGAAATTTGTTTTTAAAGGGAGGGAGCATCGTGAGAGTGATGGGATGGTGGGTGGATAGATGAGGGGGATGTTAGGTTGATGGGAGTAGGGTAGGGGAGTGATGGAAGGAGGGGTGGATAGATGACGAGGATATTAGGGTGATTGGGGCAGGGTTGGGGAGTGATGGGATGAGGGGCATGTTAGGGAGGTGGGAGCAGTGTAGGTGAGTGATGGAAGGAGGGGTGGATAGATGACGAGGATATCAGGGTGATTGGGGCAGGGTTGGGGAGTGATGGGATGAGGGGCATGTTAGGGAGATGGGAGCAGTGTAGGTGAGAAATGGTGAAAGGCAGACATGGAAAGGGGTTAGAAACGAAAGGCCCTTTGTTCTAGTAAATCTAAAGATAACATATTTTAATGACACATTTTATTTAGATTTACTAGAACATTTCCTAGCTTTATTTTACCAAATAGTTATCGCAATATAAATCGTTATTGCGATACATTTATTGATATCGTTACAGTGGGATGTTTTTTTGTGTGCTCACCTTGGATGACTTCCTTCGGCTCCGTCTTGTCCACACCACCACTAACTTGTCTGGCTGCCTGCAAATAAAGTAAGAGATAATGGTTATGTTACCACAACTTCAAACTAGAAGTAAAAAAAACAAACAAAAAAAAGCACCATTTCCCTTTGAAGAGGTTAAAAGATGCAATGCCACATAACCTGCCAGAAAACAACCTTTTGTCACAAATATAAACAATCCAACTGGCTTTTCTGAACAATGTCCAGCACAGGACGCAGGTCTATCATATCTATGAAGAATGAAGCCGGGGATTGGATGGTCAGCGGACCTGAAAAAATGCACTAACAACTGACCGGTATACAAAAATAAAAAAAAGATTTTTGACTACATGATAAAAAAAAAAAGAGGAACGAAAAAAAAGGGGACAAACAACGGGAATCTCCTCCCACGCGTTTCACGCTGTAATAGCGCTTTCTCAAGGAGTATCATATCTATGATTTAGAAATATACTGATGACTTTTATGATGGTGGTCCAAGCCACAGCATCAACTTTATTAACCATTATAGGCTAAAGCAGTCAAATTATGGGCATTATTGAAATTCCTGCCCTCTGATTGGTTAAAATTCCGGGCATGATTCAATCAGTAATGGCCAGAATTTTAGCTGCTTGCAAAGTGTTGATTTCAGTGTGATTATTTCCAGCCAATCAGCTTTCATAACAGCTGAGACAGGGCAGAGGATTGGTCTAAAAGTAGGAACAGCTCTGAGACACGGCAGGGGATTGGTTATGTAGTATCAGCCACGGGTTGACTTCTCCCCCTTGCTCCGTGAACTGAGCAGAGTCAGTTGAATTGTTGGGGTGGGGGAAAGAGGGAGTATGCAAAGCAAGTGAGTGTCTGTCTGCAGTTTGTTTGTGTGTGTGTGTGTGTGTGTGTGTGTGAGCGTCAGTCAGCAGCAGTGTTTATGAGTGTAGCAGCAGCTGTGTGTATGTGTGTGCTGTGCTGTTGTGTTTAATGTAGCAGCAGTTTGTGTGTGTAGAGGTGCTGTGGTGTGTGTGTGTGTGTGTGTGTGTGTGTGTGTGTGTGTGTGTGTGTGTGTGTGTGTGTGTGTGTGTGTGTGTGTGTGTGTGTGAATGTCAGCAGCAGTGTTTATGGGTGTAGCAGCAGTGTGTGTGTGCTGTGCTGTTGTGTCTGTGTAGCAGCAGCAGAAGAGTTTGTGTGTGTATAGAGCTGTTGTGTTGTGTGTTGAGCTGGTGTGCGTGTGTGCGTGTGTGCGTGTGTGCGCGTGTGTGTGTATAAACACCGAGGGGGCGGCAGTGTGTGGATATATATCAAGCTCTCCCTCCCAGCCTTGAGCATCAACATTAAATAATCCAAATACCACACAACTGCTGTGAAACAACCATCATTAAAAAACAAATTGTTATAATATTAACTTAACCCAAGAATTAAAGAATAAAAATAGATAAATAAAAAAAATGAGGGGGGAGAATCAGTTTTAATGAAAGAATACAACCCACTCCTCGTTCCCTTTTATATACCCCCCTCTTCCTCACGAATTCACCACGTGCTGACCACCTGTCTGGACCAATAGCAGGCTGCCAGCACTAACTGGTGCATTCATCAGCAGTTAACCAGTGGCCCATCTAGCCAATGTGCAACTGCCATGCTTCCTGCAACCGTTTCCCACCCAGTCTTTTTCAGAAAGCCAATAAAGATAAGGGGAGTGGGAGCATCCAGTGCAGTACCTGTTGAACATACAGTGACATCAAAAATACCAAGTCTCAGCTCATGTTTACAAACAAACCTCAAACAATTATTTTAAAATACTTGTAGGTGTTAAGATTTTTGGTAAGAAAGGCATCAGTCACCCAGATGTAATCCATTAAAAATGTCAATGCCATAAATACGCTCTGGTTCTAGGAAGAACTGCCCCTTTATAGAAGTGACTGTATGTGAACCTACGTGAACCTAAAATGATCTGAAGGCCCTACTTGACAAGGCTTTGGTACAATAAGAAAAGGTCAAAGGGAAGAAATTAGGATGCTAAATTTAGACTAAACCGGGATTCACTGAGTAAGAGAAAAGAAAGGTAGGTTATGACTAACAACGTACAGTTGGGGCAACTACTGGAGAAAGAACTCCAAAATAAAGTTTACTTGCCCTCCCTCTTAACATTTTGTACAGACTGTACTCTCATGTACAATGAGATGTATTCTTGATATGCCTATGTTGTGTAACTGGTCACAGCTGCAGGGTGGCCTTGCTGGATGAGAGTACCAATAGCTAGGTCAGTGATGTGAGGTTCTAGCATTGGGCCGAGTCCATACAGCCTGCGCGGAGGCGTGCGTGTCCATGACATCACCCGTGTGAAGCGGGTGCGTTTTTCGGACATGCTTGATGCAACGTCGGGGGGCGTCAGCTCACGTGACCTGCCCGTCGCGATGAGAAATCAGTTTCAACGATTCCTCGCGCAACCCCTCCTGCTGTCGCCCACGCGGTCTATGGGCGCGATCAACGCCTTAAGGCAATGTGATCGCGCTGCGGGCGGACGCTTCCGCTCGGTCTGCGGCAGCTGGACTCAGCCTTGGACAGCAGTAAGCACGCTTCCGAGGGGGAAGGGGGTGTATTTGTGAACAAAAGGCACCTAGCTTCATCTTGGTGATTTGGGTACGTTTGGAGCATTTAAAAAAGGTAGCCAGCATAAGTCTTTATTGAAACAAGTTGTAAAAGAACAAAAACATTGACCTTTATATTCCCACTATTAAGTGCTTGTGTGTTTTTTCATGGTGATAAAATTATGAAAACAAGGTATGCAAAGAATAAAGAAAACCCATAGGCCGATAAGAAATTTTATTTTATAATTAGTTTCCCAAAAGAAACTGAAAGCAGCCAAATCTGCTCTATTAGCACGATTACATATGTTTAAGTCAGCAAATTAAACGATTACATTCAGTACAAAAGGTCGTTTTCTGGCTGGTTATGTGGGATTGCAATTCAAATGAAAAAGGACACAAACCAGTATTGTCCGGATTATGGCTGTTTCTAACACAAGATTTTAATAGACAGGACTACATTAACAAACATCTAAACGAAATGTTGGTTTTTAACATGTCAAACTTTTCAAAACATTTAGGACATTTCAATCTGTCAAAAGGAAGTGCAGATATTGCCCTAAACTAAAGAATAGCCACGCTTGATTCATAAATTCCACTTAGCCTCTTAGATCACGAAGGCTCATGTTAGAACAACCAAGCATGTCAGCTTTGCTTCATGTTATTTACTATTTGGAAAAAAAACGTGTGTGTGTGTGTTTACAATTCCCGTGTAACTCACGAACATACAGTAATTCAATTTCTCTTCATATTGTCAATTCTGACAATATGGTGGTCAGTCTGGGTGACGACGACATCAAGTCTCAGGTTTCTCCAGAAGCACATCTCTCAATCCTCATGTACAGTATGAGTGAATGTTTTAACTTTTGTAATAAAAAGGAGGTTTTTCAAGTGCCACTTCCTACTGACCTAGGGCAAGTTCCAATTTCGTGGTGTCTGCACACCTGCCAAGTCGACATGTTGTACAGTGCTGCATATATGCATATACACAGTCTGAGCAATATAAATACAAATTACATCTCACATGCTGCCTTAAGTTTGTCAGCCCCTCGTGACAGCAAAGATAATTTAGTTAATAGGGCGATGCCATTAAATTCACCAGGCGTGGCCCACTCCACTTCTCAAGAGCTATAAACAGGTCTTCAGGATATCCCTGCTTTAGCACAGGTGGCTCAGTCAGACAGCCACCTGCGCTGAAGCAGGGATATCCCGACAACCTGACCTGTTGGTAGCCCTTGGGGAATGGAGTTGGCCACTCCTGGTCTAGAAGAATAACTTGCATATGATTATGTATGTCTATTTATATAGCGCCATTAAAGTACATAGCTCTTCACAGCAGTAATATACGTGACCATCATATAAATGACACAAAGGGGAGAAGTGCTTGAGACATAAAACATTTAGGAAAAGGAGTCCCTGCTCTGAAGAGCTTCGGAGAGCTAATTGGTTGGTAGGAAAAACGTACAGAGACAGTAATAAGGTGTTCTGGTAAGTGCGTCTGCAAGGGGCCAAGGTTTATGTATGAAGGGTTAATCAGCCACTGAGCTACTCATACTGTATGCTTCTTTAGGCTGCTGTCCCAGTAACAGCCTGTGCGCACGGCGCGGCGTGCACTGTGCGTGTAAGCACCGCCCCTCAATGGGGCTGGGCCCAGTACGCACCGTCACGCAGAAGGTGCAGCCGCGCTGCAAGGTTTTTCCCAACTTAATCAAATTGAGTTTACTCCTAGCGACGGAGGCGTGCCCACGCCCCCACCGGCGGTTCACCCAATGAGAGTGAACCAGCCGCGTGACGTAATGGCCACGCCCCCGCAAATCCCCGACCACGCCCCCTCCCGTCGCAAGATTCTCCTCTCCCTCACAGACCGCGGTTAGCGCTGTGCACGCGCCGCCCACCCCGCCGGGTGCGCGTGTCGCAGACATTACTGGGACCGCAGCCTTAAGCAGGAAGGGCATGCCAGAGGTGTGGGGCAGTCAGTGAGAAGGGTATAAGGCAGTAGAGGGTTTTAGATACAAAAGGGGCAGGGAGAAGACATCCTTGAGCAGAACGCAAGAGTCTGGATGGTGTATAGCGAGACATTAGGGCAGAGATGTAAGAAGGAGTAGAAGAGTGTAAAGCATTAAAAAAGTGAGGCAGAGAATTGAGTTTGTGATACAGGATTTGATAGGAAGCCAGGAAAGGAATTTGAGCAGGGGAGACGCAAAGACAGATTTAGGAAAGAGTAGAGTGATTCTGGCAGCAGCGTTTAGGATAGATTGTAGGGGAGACAGGCGAAAGGCAGGAAGACCGGACATCAGGAAATTACAGTAGTCGAGACGGGAGAGAATGAGGGCCTGAGTCAGAGTTTTTGTAGAGGCAAAAGGCAGGAGGGAGACAGGTCGATAGTTAGAAAGACAGGTAGGATCAAGCTTGCCGTTTTTGATTAATGGTATAACTGTTGTATGTTTGATGGCAGAGGGAAAGGTACCAGATTAGAGGGAGGAGTTAAAAATGTGTGTGAGTGTAGGGATTATCCCGATTAACTTTAATATTGTTATAATGAAATAGAAGTCCATGCGGGTGACAATACGGACAAGATTAGTGGTTTCCTGGAAGACATTACAAAAAATATTCAGAGAAACTGCAAGAATGTTTGTAATGGGCGAAATCCCCTCAACATTTTTACTGCTGATAAGACTGCCATGCTACAAAGGAAATTTGCATTTGATATTGATCTGTGCATTTAAAAGCATTTTCTATCCTATGACACAGAATTTTATCTTCCGTTTCATCAGAGGTTTGGGAAAGGAATGTGTGAGACCGTATTCCCGCAGGCAACGTGAAATCTATGTAAATTACATCTTCTTGACGACTGCCCTGCAGTTCCTTTGTGTTAAGTCCCAGAAACATATTCTTGCAGATTCATCACCACCATGATCTGTCTGTGAGACTGTAATTGAGCATAACTGTAATTCCTAGGGGATATTGGTGTTGTATTATAAACAGTATATAAGCAAAAAAAAGCAAATATAGAACAGTATATATAAGCCGTATATAAGCAAATGGTCAATAGCAATGAACCATAAAAGTGAAAAGCAGAACATATACAAATTACTGCAGCAAGCAGGTCAATAAATCCTCACATACACCCACTGGCGGGTATGGGGTTAAAACATGCAGCACTGGATATATATTTTTTTCAATCAGAATTTCTCTCCAGTCCATGAAATAGGTATTTGGTCACAGACGGCACATTCTTTTAACTTATATGAGAAGCAGGCTTGTCAAGATTGCAGCCGTCTGCAGTTCCAGATGTGGAGGGGGGGCAGGTCCATGTGATCGCTCAAGTAGAAATCACATGACCTTGGAGCCAAAATATCCGGTGCACTCGAATGCCACATACATCCTGGGCTGGCCATAAAATGGTTAAAAGGGTAAGAATGACAGAAAGCACAAAACAACCAGCTAAAAGGCTGGTTACTTTTAAACTGTGTCTTAGAGAACTTTTGATGTGTAAACACCAACAGCCAAGGAAGCACTAAAGCTGTGAGCTATACCGAGAAAAGATTTTCGGTAAAGGGACAATTCCATTTGGATAAAAATAATAATAATAATAATGATGTTGGCAAATTTACAAATATAAAACTAGTATGACCCGTCACAGGGAGAGGAAAATGTTTATAATGTATGGTCTGGTCTTTTAAACATTGGCATTCAGCAAAACGTGAGGAAGAGACTAAAAAAAGATCGACTCAAGCTCATACCAAAACAGACCATTTTATGCAAAGTTCTACCGTTAGGTCAAACCATATAATACAATGCAATTATATGTAAGCATGAGGGTTTCACGAGTGACAATTCTGTATGTGTGGTACAAATAAGTTACTGGGTGGCCCAAGTACTCACATATGCACAGGTGCTACTGAAGTCCAGTCACACAATAAGGTCCTTTAAAGCAGCAATTCTGTATTTTTTTCCAAGATATATGTTTATAACACACACACACACACACACACACACACACACACGTGTCTCTCTGGAGCTAAACCACACTATTGATGCCCCGGTTTACCAGATACTCACTGGCGAGATTACCCGGTTTCTCTCGGGCATTTAAATACAGTAGCTATCCAATAGGAAGCCACAAACCAGCTCTGCTGCAACCACGAGATTTAAGAAGCCATTTAATTTCCCCTGGAGGCAGAAGAAATACAGGCATCTTGAGATTCAGAGCTAAAAATAGTGTAGATTAGCCCTGTGGGACCCCCTGGCTCTAATGCTGTAAAAAGGGGGGGGGGGGGGGGAGAACAGACGTCTCGGAATGGCTGCTTTAAAAAACAAAAAAAACGTGGCATCCTTGGTGAATTATATACTAGACTATATACAGTAGTAACATCTTACATATGGTAGACAACAATGCAGTGCTTTATAGATGGGAGTAAATGGTACAAGCTGGCAAAACAGTTCAGTCAATTACAAGCAACCCAGCAAGTCATTAATTCTTAACAACTTTACTACAGTTTCCCAGCTCTGGGGATACTGGAAACCACTCTAGATACCCTAATGAATCATGTGAAGTTGCACTCCCACTTAGAACCGTACTGAACTAATGACAGTGACCGGTATACTTTAAACCTAGGGGATTCATGCAGCCTAAATAAAGACAGATACTTACATTGGGGTCTATGAAAGGTTGGAAAATAATGATTACGGTGATTAATGGACGCGTGTGCCTAAGTGTAAGTGTGTGTAAAAGGGGATAACAACTTGCTGCCCGGATGTTTTACTTGACTCCCTGCCGGGCACTACAAATGTGCACTGACACCTCAAAAAACCCTCTCACTACACCGCCACCAAGAATATTTGAAGGGTTTGGGCTTGTCCTTGGGGCCCATAGGGGCGCAGGACACAGTCTCCACCGATTAAGAACGTGATTGGAGTGCCGGAGGGGCTGTGGCCCTCTAGTGCCGCAGCCCTGTTGACACGCAGAGGGTTAAAAGTGATCGTTAAATAATTTATGGAACAGAGTTAGTTTAGTAATTGGATAGGTAAACTGGGGGCAAATCCAGACAGTAAAGATTATGCATTAGCATGGAAGTTACACCTAAACTAGAGGGAGAAAAGAATATTTCCAACAGAGGCAGAATAGCTTTTCATAGAAATGCAGGAATGCTAGTGTGATAGATGACTGTGCAGCACACCTCCCAGATATACAGCTGCAAAACTTGGACGGTTTACTACTGAAAGGGAAAAGGAGTCAAAGGAGAAAAACAACTAGGCTTGGCAAGGTCAGCATGATCACAATATGCAACAGGAATTTGGGAAAGGATCCTCTTGGAGCACAAATATTAGCAATAACAGCAGAGACCAGGTTGATTGCAGTGCCGAGGGCAGCAGGGGTCACCCAGGTGACTGAATGAGAGATATGGCTACATATAGGGTGTGGATGTCGGAGTTCTGTTTGCCATGGCAAGTAAAGGGAACACTTAGGAAGTAGCTGAGAATAACAACCTCTAAGTGATATTCTAATTCCATTGGCAGGACACGGACCTTTATCTCCGGAAATATCAGTGTGCTGTAGGTTTAAAGAAGCATTAGACTTTATTTTTTTTAAGAAATCTGTTTGGTAAAATTAGCCAATACTGCATTTTTTTAATCAATTTTTTTTTACATTTTGTCACGTACGGCACCATGCGAGACCGCAACCTGCACACGGGACAAGGGTTAATACTCACGCTCGCAAGCGCTCCCACTTTTCACCTCCGCTGAGGTCCCGCAAATGGACAATATCTCCCCTAAAGGACAAGAATTAATACACAGCCCGCAAGCTGCCCCACTCTTCACCTTCACAAAAGGTCCCTCAAATGAGTTATATTTCTTCTAAATACGTCCCCATATACCACCGTCACAAACAGCACACAAGTGATCACGTGACTTAGATATGCAACCAGGGTTAATACACATGGCTACTCTAGCCAACTCACCTTTCGCCTGAGCAAGGTACCTCCGATGAGTTAATATTAACCCCTTACTCAATTGCAATCACATCAATACACTGCCACCCCCTGGAGTATGCAAATAAGATGATGTAAAATTAATATTTGCAAGGGCCCCAGGTCCCTGTGTTTAATACAAAAAACTTTAAACACACCAAAAATAAATGTAAATACTCTCTCCAGAGTGTGCAACATTTTATTCATTCTTATTTGTTTTAATATATATATATATATATATATGACAAATCACCCAAAAATCTACTCGCCGAACAAATCACCCAAAAATCTACTCGCCGAACAAAAAAATCTACTCGCCACCTAGTCCCGCCCTGCTTGGGACGGCCATGAGGAGGTCGCCACAATTTATTTATTTATTTATAAAATATTTTACCAGGAAGTAATACATTGAGAGTTACCTCTCGTTTTCAAGTATGTCCTGGGCACAGAGTAAAACAAATAATACATGGTTACAAGTACAGTTACATAAATGAACAGGGTATACATTATATACAAGACATTGCGTGCACAGTTAAAGAAAATATATATTATGAGTGAATGAAACAGTTACAGACCAGGTTAAAATGTGAGACAGCCTTAGATTTGAAAGAACTTAAACTGGGTGTGGATGTGAGATTCTCTGGTAGGTTGTTCCAGTTTTGGGGTGCACGGAAGGAGAAGGAGGAACGTCCGGAATCTTTGTTGAGCCTTGGGACCATGAATAGTCTTTTGGAGTCTGATCTCAGGTGATAAGTGCTGCAAGTGGTAGGGGTGAGAAGCTTGTTCAGGTAGCTGGGTAGCTTGCCCATGAAGAATTTAAAGGCAAGACAGGAAAAATGAACTTTGCGCCTAGACTCTAGTGTTGACCAATCTAGTTCTTTGAGCATTTCGCAGTTATGTGTGTTGTAGTTGCATTGGAGAACAAAACGACAGATTGAATTGTAGAGGGTGTCAAGTTTGCTAAGGTGGGTTTGAGGAGCCGAGCCATATACTATGTCTCCATAGTCAATAATTGGCATTAGCATCTGCTGTGCGATACGCTTTCTGACCAGGAGACTTAGGGAGGATTTGTTCCTGTAAAGTACCCCTAGTTTGGCATAGGTCTTGGTTGTCAGGGTATCAATGTGCATCCCGAATGTTAAGTGGGAGTCAAACCATAAGCCCAGGTATTTAAAACTAGTGACAGGTGTTAGGGTGGTGTTAGCGTTGGTTCTAATCTGGAGCTCAGTCACTGGAAGCTTTACAAATTTAGTCTTGGTCCCAAATACCATTGTTACAGTCTTGTCAGTGTTTAAAAACAGTTTGCTTTGGGAAATCCAGTTTTCGAGTCTCAAAAAGTCAGACAAAGTATGTGTTGAAGGTCAGAGAGGCTATGGCTGTGTGCATATAGGATTGTGTCATCTGCATACATGTGTATTGAGGCTTCCTTACAAGCTGTGGGAAGATCATTAATGAACACTGAGAAGAGTAGGGGCCCCAGAACAGAGCCTTGCGGGACACCACAGGTGATATCCAGGGGGTTGGAGTTAGAGCCTGAGATGGACACATGTTGGGATCTTCCTGATAGGTAGGACTGAAACCAGTTTAAAGTATGTTTCCCTATTCCAGAGCTCTGGAGTTTGCTAAGCAGGATAGCATGATCAACTGTGTCAAAAGCCTTTGCAAAATCTAGGAATACTGCACCAGTGAGTTGTCCCCGTTCCATTGCACACTGGATTTCATTGCAAACTTTTAGCAGGGTAGTTACGGTGGAGTGTTTGGGACGAAACCCAGATTGGAATTGGCTAGGGAAATTTGTCTTGGTATAGAAATCGCTTAATTGGGAGTGGACACATTTTTCCATGACTTTGGATAGAATTGGGAGAAGTGAAATTGGCCTGTAGTTTGAGACAGTGTTTTTGTCCCCACTTTTGAAGATTGGGACAACTCTGGCAGTTTTCCAGGTCTTAGGGATATGGCCTGCAGACAGGATAGAGTTGACTATGGACACAATTGGTTTGGCAATGGCTGGGGCACCAAGTCGTAGGAACCTAGATTGTAGTAAGTCGGGTCCACATTGGCTGCTTAGTTTTAGTTTGAGGAGCGCTTGTATAATCTCCTCTTCAGGTATTGGGCCAAATTGAAAATTGTGGGCAGTGTTGGGAGGGGGTGGGACTGTAGGCGTACTCCCAGGATGAGATTCACGTTTGTGGTTTGGGCTGCGTTTCGCTAATAAGTTAGTGGCACACCCCACAAAGTAATCATTGAATGCATTTGCAATGTCAGTGGGGTTTGTCAGAGTAATATCCCCCTTAGTGATATTACTTGGTTGTTGATGGTTAGGAGGCTGGAATATATTGTTGATAACCTTCCAGAAGATAGCTGGGTTTGATGTATTCTGGTGGAGATTGTCAGAGTAATATTGTGCTTTTGCATGCCTTGTGCACATGTTCCGCATGCATCTGTAGTGATTGAGATCATTGGTAGTGCCAGTTACTTTGTAGCTTTTCCACAAGGCATCCCTGAACTGGTAGAGTGCAATAAGGTCAGGTGTAACCCATGGAAGGTGGGCCCCCCGTACCCTTATTTTGCATAGTGGAGCATGGGTATCGCAGAGTTTTAAGAACTCAGATTGGAAATAGTCGAGCGCAGAATCAGGGTCGGGAATTAAATCGATTCTGTGCCATGGGCAGTTGGTAAGATCATCCAGAAACTGTTGTGGGTTAATTAAAGTTTTTAAATGTTCTAGTGAGGAGAACTTTAGGGCTTGAATGGGGCGGTTTAATTTTTCTTACACAGTACACTATTGCATGGTCACTGAAAATATCAGGAAGGATGCCAGAGGATTGGATTCTGCTGGGGTTTGAGGAGAGAATTCAGTCTAGCAAGGAATGGTTATGCGATTTCAGGTTTATCCGTGTGGGTTGGGAAATGAGTTGTGATAGGTTAAGTGACTTGAGTTGTATCTGGATTTTGTGGTTTTTAGGGTCAAGCCAATTGAAGTTGAGATCCCCAAGAACTAGCAGCTCACTCTTCTCATTCAGAGAGGAAATGGAGCCAAGAAATTGGGTGATATCAATCAGGGATTGTAGAGGGGCTTTAGGGGGGCGGTAGATGCCAGCAAGCAAGATGGGCTTAGAAAAGGGGAGGCAGATTTTGCCAACTAGAATTTCAAAAGAGGGTGGGCTTGGTGGGCAATTTAACAGTGTAAATTGTAATGTGTCTGCAATACATAATAACACCCATCCTCCTCTCTTTGACCTATCTCTCCTAAAAATGGAGTATCCCTGAATGGCAATATTTGCATCAGGAGTTTTAGGGGATAGCCATGTTTCTGTAAGAACGATGGCTTTGGGTTTATGCATAAGGCACCATGCCCTTAGTTCGTCCAGTTTGGGCAGCAGGCTCCGGATGTTTATATGGGCGACAGATAGCCCTTTTTGGAATTTAAAGGTGGAATTCTCAGGGGCATGGGACAGAGCTGAAATGGGAGAACCTGGTTTAGGTTCAATATCACCTGCTAAAGAGAGTAACAGTATGAGTAGAAATTTGGGTAGTTGTTTGCAAGTTGTAAATTTGTGGGATAATTGAACACCAGATGAAGGACACCTAATTAAACAATTCTAAATGTAATGATGAATAAATTAAAATAACTTTTATTAAGAAATCAGATCAAATAAAGTCAATAATAAGGTATGCCTAACGGGAAGGCATAACTATGACAAATAAGCGAATTAAAATAATTACGGTGAATATATTCCAGGTTAAGTGACCCCACTTAAAGCTGCAGTTCAGTCAATATCCTGCATGTGTGTTTTATTTAATAAATCAGTTCTGTAGTAAGAAAAAATACTTTTAGCATTTTCTGTTTTTAAAAAAAAAAAACTTTGAAAGACCAATTTTCTTGTATTGTATTTTAACAAGCATTTGTTAAGGCACTGTCCCTTCATGTCCTGTCACAAGCCCTGGCACACCCCTTTGTCAGCCCTGCCCTCCCTCTAGCACATGTCAGTGCAGGAATGCTCATGAATATTCATGCGCTTCCACTGAGAGACTGAAGCAGAAGAAAAACAGATCCCTTCACTAATGATGTCACCAAATTTCGCCGATCAATACATGGAAAACGAATTGACCTGCAGCTATACAGTTCTTTAGGTAATTAGAGATTGCACACATGAAACTATTGAAGTAAAAAAAAAATTAAAAAAAAAAAAAAAAACTGAACTGCAGCTTTAATGTATAACGGTGGGCGTTGGTGATCACACTGTGATCAGGTAAAGCCACTAGGACTAAGGTAAGTATATAGGATCCTAAGGGGGAATTGCTGTGTGACAGCAATATATTATACTGCTCATTAAGCCAGAATAAACGTATATACAATGCAGGTATGTATCCGTAACTGATCTAAATAACCAGTGGGATCCGTTCCTTCACCCTAGGCGAGTTCATTTTTATGTTAACTCAGGACAGCGATCACCTAGGGTTAAGGAACGGATCCCACTGGTTATTTAGACACACACTGCTTGGATTACAGGATAACAGTATTACAAGAACATACAGTTACAATAAAATACAGAACAGCTTCTTAAAATAAAAGGCTAAAACATCAAATATAAATCCCTATACAGTACATTACCCAAATGTTATAGGTTTTCTTCCAGAGAGGTCACTGGTACAGAGGAATATGGCCCCTACTGTAACACACTTGGGAGTTCTACAATAGGGGCCTTCTTTTCTACTCCTATGTTCTCTTTATAGGTTTATTTTGTTCACATGTTCTTAGCCCCAGCACCCCAATCTCTATCAGACAGTAGAAAGAGTGTCTTCCTCCTTTTCCTTTCCCCCATTTGAACCTAATACAGAAGAATATGAGATCCACGCGTTTGGTCCAAATTCACCTCTGTTGAAATCTGATTTTTCATAATATTTGCTCAGACTTTAAGTACAATTATTTCCCATTGTACGAACATAAACCGTGCCCCTGTCGTAAATCAGCTGTGAGATTGACAATTTTATGGCAGAGGGAAAAAAACTCTATCAAATGACAAACTTTGAAATACCTTGAGCCACGGTCCTGTTTACTTTCGTGCCAGGAGAAGCATAATTTACTTAAATCTCTAAATTCTTTAACAGTCCTACAACCAGGTCTGGCCAAGGGGCAAGCAGGCCATAACATATTTCTTTGTATTTGTTAAATTAAACTGTACCCACATTAACACCCAAAGAACCAGATTGATAAAAATACCCAATATCTCACGATACGTTTCAACTCTTAATACACGTTGTAATATACTGAGCATCCTTAGGTTGCTATTGCAGGTTATAGCACACCTCAGCAGTGCAAGATCTTTAGCAACAAATTATCACAAACAGTAAAGTGTTGCAGTGTTCCCAGCAGGAGACTGTAGCCGAGGTGAAAGCTTCAACAATAGAATATGTAACCCGTAGTAATATGAGGTAATATGCTGAGTTACACTGACTGAAAGATTGATTCAGCAGCAGCCATTATGTGAACCCAGATAGCAGGATATTCGCTGATCGATCATAGGAGAACTAATCGATCGGCAGCTCAGGTAAATAGTAAAGGTAAATCAAATGCAGTATATATATATTTTTTAAAGTGTTGCAAGGTATGCGGCTTTAAACGCATGCGCGTCACAAAAAAGAGAACTCAGTTCTAGGTCAACTTTTCTAGAGAAACCCTTCAGTCGTCTTCCATTTGACAACATGTATATTTGTCAGTACGATCGAAGAAGAAACCTATCATCATTTCGTCTATGATGAAACCTCATGTCGGTCCATGAAACGGTATCACAACCTACAAGGAAACTATATTTCTCCAGGACAAGAACTCTGAATGAAGTATGTGTAATGGAGACAAAACAAAACAAACAATAAAAGTTCCCATTAAGGAAAGGTAAAAAAAATGAGAAATCAGTCGTACAAACAGCACTTTGATCATCTATAGTAGTCACTTTACCATTGTGTCCTTATTCTTAGGGGCTCATCAAATCAATGGCCGTTAATGTCAGACCGCGTGCGTAATCCTGCAACTGACCTTTGTGAAACAAACGCTTACTACCGTTTTATATTTTGTTATTTCCTCTTTTTTTTTCCTTTCTAATGCCCGAACTATATTTTTTTGTTGTCTAATTGTATCAGGCCCTGTGTTGGTGCAACAAAATCAATTGACCTATGTTTCTATAAGAAAAATTAGAGCGCGTTATACAGTGTCTTCTGTTTGTAGGGGCTATTGTACTCTTTATTGGGTACTTTGGGTCAGTCATTATGAAGTTTATATCATGTGACACTGATGTCATAGCTAGCATCACCAAATTGTAAAATGTGCAGTCTGCGCATGATGTGGTCGTAGCTCATCATTTGTGGTTGGCAGCTCAGACCAATGTAGAGATGAAATCTATTTGGAATAGGCAAAAACGTATGTTTTATATGCTACATCTACTTTCTACAAGTTATTTTTTTCAATAATAATAATTATTAGCCACACATTCATTTTTATTTCCCAAAATTCAGCAGTAAGTTCAATTCATTTCACGGCACAAAAGGCAACATCTGATGGTCAGCATTCAAATGCAATAGAAAGATTTCAAGCTGGTGTGCCACACAATTATGTTATTGCCACTGGCAAGATTTATTTCATATTGAAAGAATAGGCAGTAATGTTAGAGCTGCAGCTTCGTACAAACTGCACGCTCTGCCCGAGTCGCTCAGCAGGAAAGAGATGAGGCCGCAGCTGAACAAAGCCGAATATATGGTTATTGCTGGAAGAAAAAAAAACCCATAATGCTTAGCACCTAAACTTGAAACAATCTGAACAGAATTGTACCAGTAAATGTGAAATTCCAGTAATGCTCTGCACTAATGTGTAATCTGTGATGGAAGATACAATAGATTTGTCTAAAAAAAAAGGTTGGACATCTTTTCAGAAAGGAAATGTATACAGGCATACCCCCACATTAACGTATGCAATGGGACCGGAGCATGTATGTAAAGTGAAAATGTACTTAAAGTGAAGCACTACCTTTTCCCCACTTATCAATGCATGTACTGTACTGCAATCGTTATATAAGTGCATAACTGATGTAAATAACGCATTTGTAACAGGCTCTATAGTCTCCCCGCTTGCACACAGCTTCGGTACAGGTAGGGAGCCGGTATTGCTGTTCAGGACGTGATGACAGGCGCATGCGTGAGCTGCCGTTTGCCTATTGGGCGATATGTACTTACTCGCGAGTGTACTTAAAGTGAGTGTACTTAAACCGGGGTATGCCTGTACAGGGATATACCAAATAAGTAAACATGGGAAGGATGTTGATCCAGGTAGTAATCTGATTGCCAATTTTTGGAGTCAGGAAAGAAAGTAATTTTTCCCCCTTATGAGATGATATGTCACTGGAGTTTTTGGTTTGCCTTCCTCTGGATCAATATACTGTAAGTATACTGTAGATATAGGATAAAGTATCTGTCGTCTAAATTTAGCATAGGTTGAACCTAATGGACGCATATCTTTTTTCAACCTCATCTAATATGTAACTATGTAAGACGAAATACAGCAAAAGCGTGTACTGCTGCGGCCAAGTTTATTCGAGCATTTGCCCGTTCTTGGCCGCAGCAGTAGCCTGGCGCGCGCCCGAGAGTGACGGGCGCGCGCCGAAGCAGCGGAAGAGCGCCCTCCGATCGGGGCGCTCTCCCTACCGCTGCCGGGTCCGCCGGGTCCCCCGGAACCCCCTGCCGCTGTCCCGCGATCGCGGGACACCAGGGCTCCCTCGGGGAGCCCCTGGACGCGCGTGCAGGGGGCGCACGCTCCCGAAGACGCGTGACCGCGCGCGCCGAGGGGCGGCCACTAGCAAGCCGGGAAATCTCCCGGCTTGCGGTACCGGCCACACTCGAATAAAGTGTGTCGGTACTGTATACAGAGTGGTAAATTGCTTATTTGGAAAATGTGTAACTCTTACCTACCACTCACACTTCCCTTTAGCCATGTCAAAAATCCCCCCCCCCCCCCCCCTCCAAAAAATAAAAACTATGGGGTGTGGGCATTAAAAAAATGGTATGAGGCCCATTTTCTGGCAATGCATTTGTGTCAATAGTGTGATTATTGGCCCGTTTCAAAGCGGATTGTCACCTTTTCAATTTGTCACATTGATCATCACAATCTTCTTATAAGTTAAAAGGAGAAGAATAGCATATTTTCTCGACTGTTTCACAGTTTTACAAAACAACCCCAATTTTTTGTGCATCTACACTGGAGGGAAAACCTTGAAGCGAAGGAGTTACAAAAGCAACCAAGTTTATCTATATGCAATGAGAAGGAATTAGTACACACTAGAGCCAATAAAGATAAAGGTTTTCAGATACACATTTCACAACTGTTATTTACAGTGATTTGTTACCCCAGACGTTAGCCAAATATTTCCTGGAATGATTAAACCAAGCCAACCTTGACTCATGATAAGTTTTCACTTCAGTCTCTAGAATGACATATCAGATTGACTGAATGAAAGATTTACTACTAGACTAAGTTTCTTTCCCACCCCCCCTCCTTCCCCCTCCAAACATGCACTGAAGTGTTGCTTGACTATTAATTAAAAAAAAAAAGTGTGCAAATACCATATCTTATAATTGATTAGCTTAAAACATTATTGAGAAACCCTCCACTATGAAGCTTACTCAAAGCATACAGTAGCTGTTAAGTAATAAGTGTTGACACTGGACTCCCGACCAGCTAAAGTTTTGACATTTGGAATTGTTGTTGCAAAGAACAGTGAAAGAAGTTGACTGGTATACTGGTACAGTATAAAGAGATGTGGCTCCATGGACATTTCTAGCTATTCCTGGCGTAATCAGCAACAATTTCAATACCTGGCCTGGATGGATATTTTTGAGAGCGTAGTAAATTCTGTACGCCTCTTGACGTGAACGAGCTTTGGGAAGACCCAACGCATTTTACATTGTACATGGCGTTATTTGGGTCGGTAGCTCTTTTTGAATTTGTGTGTTGCGTCACTAAACCATGTACTTTAACTAATTAAATGATATAGCATGCCAGAGATACCGGTCTTTAATAAAAAAAATTTTTTTACACATTTGTGGGGTTGGAAAAAAAAAATAGAAGATATTTGTTCTCACAGCGAACGGCAGTCAAATAAGCAGTGGGTTGTATATGTAATTTTATTCGCAAACTGTAGACGTTTGCATCAGGGAGCCTAAAAGAATGTTACACCTCTCTTTCTTTGAACAAAGCAGACATAAATTAACTTGAAACCATTGTGTTATTTACGGGTTTTCCCTACTCAAATAAGAGCTCATCAGAAAATTCTTATAGGGGTTCAAACATTCAACCCTTAAATGATGCCTTGTTAATGAAGGCCCCTATTGAATATGCTGTGAAAAACAAAGTCTTCCCAGTGCAGGAGAAGGGATCAATCAGCTCCATGAATAGGAGTACAAAATTCCCCAGCATGGGGAAGGTGCTGTGATTGCATATCGAGTAAGAGTTGGCAATGAGAGTATAGTATGTATGGCTGCTCTCAGATGGCTTCATACGTAAGCTAGTATATATTGCCAACAACTGCAAAAACACTAAACTCAGTGGGGTGTCAAGAAAGCTTATTTCCCATGCTACAGAATCAAATAAAAAGAGAACGGAAGAGAAAAGAATACACGCGTATATGCAATGGGATGAGACTTTTAGAACATAAGAGATAAACAGATCCTTATGACTGCACTCTGACCCAGTGTACCAAGAAATACAATACAACTTTTATTAATATACGGTGAGTGCTCATGTATAGGTCATTACCCAGAATCCCTGGCAGCAGTGGAAGCACTGTTTGCCACAAGAGAATGGGGAGACACAGGGTTGCAGACCTGTTGAGACTTGCGAATGTACCCACAAGTGGTATTTTTACTTGCTGTACAGCATTATACAGTAGTTCAAAGCTAAAACAGAATAAGTGGTAGCACACAATGCAATATTACTATGGACTTATATAGTAAAAGCACACTGGTGTAACACCAAAAGACATCGGGTGCACAGAAATCCCCACCTGTCTTTGCAACCCAGAACTGGTATATGGTGGTAACGGTGTGGGCTACATGATGGGACTATACAAGGAATGTCCCTAAAAGATGCAAGTAGAGAACGTAATGTTTTATAATTGCCTACAGCTGAAAATATACATTTTAAACAAAAAACAGCCATACAGTACACCTCTACCATATTTAGGGGAACCAGCCTGTTCCAACATTTGGCCACTGAACATACTGTACAGCTCTCATCACCTTTTGAGTCAGCTACAGAACCACTAATTCCATTTATCTTTTAACTATATTAATAAAGGTTATATTTTATTTTTGCTACACCGGTAGTCAAAAGGATCTGTTTCTCTCAGGTTTCAGTTCCCCTTTATGCACTACCCTGTATTATTACTTTCTAGTTGGGTGGGGGTGCTTTCTGGCTTGTGAATAAGACATCTGTAATGGACAGTGTAATGTTAGTAAAAACGCCTCTGCACCCCAATTATTTACATGCATACACCGATTTAAGGACACTCACGAGGAAGGACATATCGCCCAATAGGCAAACGCCAGCTCACGCATGCGCCTCTCAGTACGTCCTGAACAGAAATACCAGCTCCCTACCTGTACCGAAGCTGTGCGCAAGCGGGGAGACAATAGAGCCTGTTACAAATGTGTTATTTACATCAGTTATGCCCGTATATGACGATTGCAGTACAGTACATGCATCAATAAGTGGAAAAAAGGTAGTGCTTCACTTTAAGTACATTGTCGCTATACATACATGCTCTGGACCCATTGCGTACGTTAATGCAGAGTATGCTTGTACATTTGATTTTTATCTGTACAGAACAAACCCGTACACAACATATCACAACTATTAGGTTACATTAAATACAGAGATATAGGTCATGTATTTCTACTTTAGATAATCAGATATTTATGACGAATAATTGAATTAAGAGATAATTGGCAATATAAAGGAAAGTTGTACCTATTTATTAATGGTATTTGTAGTAGATCATGGAGGGAGGCCATTGACATTTCTAAGAAACCACTTTTATTTTGTTTCCAGAGTTTTTTCTTTATTGTAACTTATTTTTTATTTTGATTTTTTTGAAAAACAAAGGAAGGGATACAGAAATAGAGAAAGGGGGGTTGGGGTTGCCATCAATTTAACACCAGTATCATTAAAAAAAAAAAAAAAATCAAAATCCAAAAGTACAAAGAAACAGAAATACAACAACGCCTTAGAGTCCCAGCTCCAAATATCACATACTGTAGGATTACAAACTCTGAAAGAGGAAAGATATAGCCCCTCATCCACAGTGACTAAACCTTCACCTGTTCCCCCTACAATTCCAGGGTTCCCAGACCCTTTGAAAATTTCTTTAACCATGTTTAACATATGCAGTTAATCTTTCCATAGACTGTACCTCATTTATTCTCAGTCACAATAATTTAGCTTTATTTTCATATAGATTATCTAATGGGTTACCCAAAACCAGTAAATCGGGACTAGGGGGATCCTTATCCCAATTCTCTCGCATTAGGTTCTGCACTACTCTCCAGAACCTCTGTATTTTGGTGCAGAACCACCGAATATGTGCCATATAACAAACACCCCCACAACCTCTCCAACAAAGATTCGTGGTCTCTGGATAAATCTGCCTCAACCTCTGGGGTGTCAAATACCACCTGAAAATAACTTTGTAGATATTTTCTTTAGATAGTGTGCATAATGTGTTCATTGCGTTGATCCAGATGGTTTGCCAGTCTTCCCAAGAAATCTCTACCTGAAAATCCTGGGCCCAAATGATCCATATACCGGTGTGTGCAGGGAGCTTGAAATTCACGCGAGCAAAGAAATTGGTAAATAATTGAGAGGACCCCACTGATGGTGTCTATTTATGCATAATTGTTCGAATACCGTACACTCTGGGAAAGATCCAACTGGGGACAGCTGCTTAAGATGGTGGAAAACTTGTAAAAATCTAAGCAACTCGGCTCCCGTGAAAAATAGTACCTCTGACAAAAATCACTAGAATGTAATAATTTACCTCTCTGAAGCATACTGGTATCTCCCACATCTCTGATATCCTTAACCTTCCATAAATCAAAAATACCTGTGGACCTACCTGGACCAAAGTCCGGGTTGTCAAAAATAGGGGTACATCTTGAAGGAGGTGAGGCTAGTTGGTAATTGGTTTTGGCCTTATACCAAATCTTGATAGAACATGTTATTATTGCCGAGTCAAAAAGGTCTGGTTTAAGACCCTTTATCAGCTTGTTATTCCATAAAAAAGTCGGAGTGCCCCGGAATTAATAAATCTCTTTTCTATATCAACCCATCGGTATTGACTCGCTTGGGAGTGCCAGAAAACCACCTGTTTCAGATGGTTTTCAGATATTCCTGATGTCAGGGACCGCCAGACCCCGTCTCTCTCTGGGTGCAAGCATAACTGATCTCGGCACTCTTGGTCTTTTGTTACCCCAAATAAATTGCATAATCAAATATTTTATCGGAATAGAGACCGGCTGACGAAGCTCTTTAATGAGCGAAACGCTTTGTGGTAGATAGCATTGTATTTTGTCCTGTGGAGCTGCCCTTTGAGAGTCCGTGATCGGAGGAATTGGGAGTGAGGCATGCTTTGACTGCACACATATGGGGCTTACAAACCCGGAAGTGGATGGTCTTCACTGAGCTTCAGCTGATCCCCGCGCACGGGATTTACAGCTTCAAGATCTGCTCTGTCCCTCACCCGATTACATCAAAGAACATGGCAGCATGGACATACTTTTTTAGCTATCCGCTGGACTATTGACATTTTACATGTATGTCTACAGATACTTTTATTTGTATTTGTGGATTACATTTTTTTTTTAACTTTGGTGCGCTCTGTGTGTTTCCTTTTGTCCTTTATTTTCTGTGGATCTTGTCTTCGCTGGATGATATTGGAGGTGAGGAGAACCCCCAAGCACAGTGGCTGCAAGAAGAAGAACTTTTACCTTTCAACCCTTAGGAAGCACGAGTGCGGATTCTAACCTTCCCCTGAGTGTCTGAAAACAATTAAGCAGTTTCGGGAGGCTATTCATCTTAACTGATATAATATGACCTATCCAGGAAATTTGGTAGCCGTTCGAGAGTAAAGATTCCGTTTTAATTTAGTGAAAAGCTGTGGATAGTTATTTTTGTAAAGAGATTGATTTTTTTTGTGAGAAAATCCCTAGGTATTCCAGTGGTAATTGAAATTTAATTTGATTATTTAACCTCGGACTCTGGTAAAGTTAAATTCAGTGCCTCTGATTTAGCCAAATTAATTTTATAACCCGAGAACAAACCGAACCTAGCGAGCTCATCTTGTAAATTTGGGAGAGAAATGAGAGGGTTGGAAATTGTCAAAATAATATCATCAAAAAGATAGTTTGACATTTTCCTTGCCAATCTTAATACCCTGAATATTGTTTTTTTTTCTAATTTTAATTGCGAGTGGCTCAATTGCAAGCGCAAAGAGCAAGGGGAGGGGGGAAGATAATGGACAACCCTGCCTGGTACCATTACTAATCTTGATTTGTTTTAGTTCCCACCCTGGCATTTTTAGAGAAGCTGTAGGGGCATCATACAGGGTTGGACCCACTTTAAAAACAGACTGGAAAAACCAAACCTCAGCATAGTTCTATCTAGAAAATCCCAATTAATTCTGTCCAACGCTTTTTCAGCGTCTAAACTCAACAACATCGCCTTGGGTTTAAAGGACTGAACATAATCAATTATATTGATAATCTTGCGTGTATTGTCTGAGGCCTGACGCTTGCTTATAAAACCTACTTGATCATTATGTATTAGACGGGGAAAAATTGGGTTTAATCTGTTACTATATACAGCTGAACCCCGTTATAACACGGTCCTTGGGGTGCATGGAATGAGACCGCGTCATAACCGGGATTGCCAGCATCTGCATTTCTTTTCTTTCTGCGGTTCCCGGCTCTCTCCGCCTTAGACTTCGAGCGTAGAGGAGACCCATGACACATAGCCCTACACCACGTGGATTTCCCCCCCCCCCTTTAAACATTCAATACTTTATTGCTAACAGACACATACACACACCCCTACACTATGTGGGAGTTGAACATGAAAACATTTTATATAATACACATGCAGGAATCGAACTCAGGACCTTCCATTTGCTAGACCAATTCTTTATCTGCTGCACAATTTATCTGCTACAGATAATTTTTGTCAAGACATTTACTCATTTCAGTCTCTAAAGTATAATTTCCTGTTACTTATGCAAAATAAGTCTTGCAGTAACACATGCTGCTCTCGAAACGCTCCTTTTATGAGATAGGTATTTTTAAAATAGAGAAGGAAAAGTATAAACCGGAAAGGGTCTGGTTTCAAGTGACCACTGAAGATTGTCAGTGATAGGTTTACCATATCCACACCCAGGAACTATTTTTTTGTGTGGCAATTTTATAATAAATGCATCGGAGTTGCCATAAAGCAGCTTTAATGGTGCAATTACCAATATTCTGTTTTGAGAAACTACATTTGTGCTATGGATACTTGCACATGTAAAAAGGCAATGGGTTTTACAGTAGCATTTATTTAAAGGGTTCAAGAACACAAACGACCCTTGCTTACAAATTACAATTACAGAGATTTGTCATCTAGACAGCTTGTGTATAATATATGTAATGGAATAAAAAAAAAAAATTCAAAGAGCACTAATCACAGATTTTTTTCGTTGCATGGAGCCAAAAATTAGCATTGCTCCTACAATGCCATGTTACGATCAGATAGTATAATATGCAAGTTACCTATATTTCAATTAAATCCACTCTTAACCAGTTTATGACTACAAAGCGCCACAATGTTGATTTCCATTTACCGTATCACATCTTGACAAATTATTTCTTTAGGGTACATATGTCAGGATTGTTAAATATCACTGTGAAAGAGCGGATATGTTTTTTCTTACATGTTCTGATCAATAACAATTAACCGGTGACCCGTAAGAACATTTAAATCTAATTAGAATTAAAAGTTAAAGCCATATTGTGATTAATTTCTGTTGAAAAAAACTAAATTAAAATACATATGCATATTTGAAGATAGCTATTAAAATGCAGAGAAAGCTCGGATACATGACTTGTGGTATTATTGCCTTGTGAATATAATATATGTTCAGGAGCAACACTGTGGGGATAACAACATATAAAACACCCTCTTCACTTCTTGCCAAGACTTCCAGATCAGTTATCAGGTAAGGCGAGAGATTTGAGCCTGCTCCGGGCAGAATGAATTTTGTTAATGAATTCTTAAGTCAGAGGAGCCAGTGATAGGAGTGTTAAGTGAAGGATTATGGGGTCTGCTGAGCCTCACTCAGTTGAAGGCGAATTGCACTTATTAGAAGGCATCAATCTTCTCAGAATTCAAAGAAGCCTCACTCTCTCAGCTTAGACATTTCCCAATAAAATGTTATTGCTGTGGTTACACCTTGGAATGATTAAACAAATGCAATAAGATTGTGCATACACGAGTATTTTGTAATTTTTTTGCACTACTATTTAGGTTGCCAATCTTCCGCTTTTATTTTAGCAGTGACTTGTTTACCTTTTGTATATGTTTGTGTAAATATCTTTGCATGTTTCAGTCTGTCCTTATCTATAGCACTACACTACAGAATATGTTGGGCACCTTATAAATAAATGAAAATAATAAATATATACTTTCATCCTGTCCTCAAATATTTATCTCGCCGCTAGCGATGAGCACATTTTTTTAGCGGATTTGGATCTGCCTCGGATCCACCGGTTCCTTTGGACCGCAGATTTCCATGCATCAGCCTCAAAAAGGGAGATTAGTCTTTTCTGGATTTTAATGCTTTTTAAAAAAAATGTATTTTATCACCGACAATCCACATGGCGGATTCTGAAATCCCTGGGTGTATTTTTAAGCATCAAATCCGACAACGGATTGCAGTATAAAAAACCCATACGGATTATATCCAAATGACAGTTTTAGATTAATCCACATGGATTGAAACTGGATCAATCGACAGATTTTACACTGCGGAACGGATTTTGAAAGGAAAGCTCAGGAAATGGATTTTGACAGTTTCGTCCATCTTGCTGCCTCAAAGTGTCGGGAAGGTGACAATGGGTGTTCAGGAAGAAGTCTAGTGTGGCACTTGTAGGTTTAACAGTACTATGAAAGCTTGAACATCCTATCCGGATAAAGTGGGAAAGGCATTTGCCAACACGCATATGAGGCCGGCATGTAAAGTAAGGCCTCAACCCCCAAATATAACACCAAAAAGCAATGGCCCTGAATATCCGGAGGCTGAAATGTCACTGGGCTCGACAGGGTTCAGGAAGGCGGCAGAGGGTGCCAAGAATCCCAAGAGGGTAAACAAAAGGGGGTCATCCAAAACAAAATCTGACTAGTGACAAGTGCCGGACTCTAAGAACTGGTATACAAACTTGCAAAGATTAAATGGGATATTGTTGGCCTTGGTGCAGTTAGAAGAAAAGATGAAGGCCTAATTGTAATAGTTTGTGTCCACTTTTGAGCTCAGTTACAGAAAGAGAAGAATCAGTGGAGTAGGCTTTATCATTAACAAAAGATGGAGGAATAACAGAGTGGAATATGAAAGCTTATCGGAAAGACGAGACAGAATCGATATTCGGTTGACAAAGATACAGGATTCAAACCATCCAAGTGTATGCCACAACAACAAGTCGCACAGACAATGAAGTAGAAGACTTCTAGCATGAAATCAACTAATTTCAGGAAATTGTCCCCACAAGATAGCTATGGGAGATTTCAATGCAAAGACTGGTTCCCAGCAGAAAGACGAAGCATCAGTTGGCAAGTATGATTACGGTAAAAGGAATAACGATGTAGACAGATTGTTAGAATTTGCAGAATGTAAAAACTTCTACATCATGAATTCATTCTTCAAGAAGAATCCAAATAAGTCCATTTCATTAATGATTTTATTGAGTCTATTCCATGTCTATTTTCTAACAAGAAACACGTGACGACTGCACAGTCCTTAACCGTTTTGACACAAGAAGTGATCACCGATTGGTTTGCTGCAAATGACATCTGCATGCGAAGATGGAAAGAAAACTTAGACAAAAAAAAACTAGAACAGAAAAATTGCTTCAGTTTACTCAAAATCCATGGGACATAAACAATTATGAAGAACATAAAAATTATAGTTGAAAGAATTGGAAGAATCGTTAACAAAAAAACAGGATAAGGAAAAATCCGATGAGAAAGCAATTACTGAGGAGACCAAACATTAAGGAATCCCAAGACGCAAGAACTGAGTATGAGGAGATGTCCAAGACAATACGCAAACGTATAACTGAAGACGTAAGAAAATGTAACTGATATGCTGAAGAAGACTATTGAAGATTGTCACGGGAGACAAGGCCATTTACACCTTTTTATCCGGATCATGCATTGAGCAAAACAAGGTAATGAAATAAATTGTAAATTTATTCACAGGAAAAGGCAGACACACAATGTTACACAAAATACACAATGTTACACAAAATACAGGCAAAAGACACTTACTTGGGACTGGGGTAACAACTAAACTCTCCTAGGTGCAGGGAGACCCGAGTATTTTCCTCTGACTTAGATTTATCCTGCCATGTCTTAGAATTTAAATCAGCCTGCAGTTCCAGACGCCACCCCTTTTCTCTCCAGAGGTCTGGAGCAACTTGCTTAGACAACACTTGCTTAGAATCTTGGAGAACTAAAAATCTGATTTGCGTAGAGGTTTATAATATCTCTTGAGTTTCATTCACAAACTACTACCCCCCTTATCAGAAGTTAGAATATTCTCAGCAGTCAATCAATCAATCAGAGCAGGGCTCATCTGGCTGATTATGTCAGAGAAAGTGGCATGGCTATCTGCATGGAAGGCTTCGCAGAGTTTGACAGAACCCTAATGGCTGTTGAGGCCTTTCCCTCTGCCCCTCCTTGCTACCAAATGGCCCGACACCTCCACATCCTGGATTCCCTTTGAGGCCAGATAGATAGGTAGACATCATGTCTCCTATGCAAATGCTTAGGCTGACTGCATGGATTTGTATACATACTGTACAGTACAACACCCTCTGAACCATACTTTATTAAAGTATAAACCTTGGGGAACCTTATATACATGTGGGAAATTACCTGGGGATATCTGGGTTCACAACCAGGAGTCTGGGAGACACGGTCCAGCCCCAATGTAATTCACCCCGCAAACCCACAAATAGTGCCTGCACGCTGGGGAGAATCAGGCAACCAACAGTAGCTGGGCCCCCCAAACTCCTGCAAACAAAAGGAATACATTTTCGCCCCAATAACCCACCTAGAACTTACACTCCCAAAATCGGGAGTTTCTACGACACAGGGAACCCCAAACACCCCTAAACAGGTCAGGTTTTTCTATACTTTACAAGGGACTTCCATAACCCACAAACCTAATACAGGTTCTGGGACACCTTGGCACTAACTGGGGTACCCCTATGTTAACTAGGGGTCCCTGCAACTACAGGAACACTTTATCCCTATGCCTCATTTTACTGTGCACAAATTATGTTTTAAAACACACTGTTCAATAAAATATACACTTTCAAAATATCTTAAGGTCTGTGGGTTATGGGAAATAGAATAAGAAGCTGCACGTTATTTCTTACTAGCCATATTCCCCACATTCTATACAATACCTAGGACTGGACTTTTAAAAGTCGCTTCACAACCTTATAGATGATTGGAGTACCTCAGGACACCTAGACCGGTTCTGGGTGATCTGGGCATTTACTGGGTATCCCCATTCATTTAGGGACCCCTTGACTGTTTCAGGGTCACCTCACATCCCTATGCCCCTTTTACATTTCTTGTCTGTGCTGAAGCAGGGAACCCCTAGTGGTTTTCAAGGGGAGATATTGCCGGGACATGTATCTAATGTATCCAGGAATTAGACCTGATTCCTGGTTACATTTTTAGGGGAACCAGCAACTCTGGACCCTTTCTAGCTAGCTGACAACCCTATCTCCATCTTGCAGGTCATGAGGATCAAACAAGCCCAAAAACTACACAGAGATAAAAATTGGGATTCGTTACTCCTGAGAATAAAAACAGAGGGGGTACATCACTTAGGAATAGTAGTTTTAAAAGCCCAATAAAACAACTGCATTACACATACTTTCTTTAGGAAACGTAAGTGGCATAAGCCAAGATGAGTGGTCTTTTCGCCAAAGGGGCATTAGAAACAGGAGAGTAGAGATGGGTAAAACTGTATAAATTAGTTAAGCGGAATTTCGAGCTTTCCATTCAAAATCCGTTCCGTGATGTAAAATCCATAGATGGATTGTTCCAGCTTCAATCTGTGCGGAGCAATCCAAAACCACCATTGGATACAATCCGCTGGCGAATTTTAACAATACGACCCGCTAATTCCGCAATCCGTTTGAGGATTTTTACAACTCTGATTGTTTTAGCAAGCCACTTGTGTATTTTAAGAATCCAAGTTGCAGACTCTGCAAATCGTGAATCCGTGGATTGGATTCTTAAACTTCACCCGTGATTTGCGAAATCCGTGAATAGGTAAAAATCCTCAAACGTATTGCGGAATCAGCGGATTGTATGGTCGGTGAAAAAAAAAAAAAAAAGATCCGGAATAAAACCGAATCGCCCCTTTTTGAGAATGAGTCGCAGAACTTCGCAGACCAAAGGAACCTGTCGATCCGAGGCGGATCTGAATCTGCAAAAAATCTGCCTAACCCCGTTATAATGCAGCCTTTGGGGGCCACAGAATGAGACGCGTTATAACCGGGATTGCGTAAAAATTTTGGCGCGCGCGGATTAACTGCATCTTTCCATGATGATGCCATTTCTCAGCCCTATGGCACCTGGTACTTCACTAGCATCCCCTGGTTAAACTTTTGTTTGGATATTACTAATAATGTTTAGAGACCATGTTTGTGATTTTTCTTTAGTAATCTTGTGTGTCCTTTGGTCTGAGCGGTTTAACATTTTGGGATTAGATTTATCCATCTTTTGTTGACTAGATCTGTTTTACTAAGACAGATGTTTGTGTGTATATATTTTTTTCATGTCTCAAATGTCAACTTCCTTCATACCCTGGCAACCCTCGAGTATACTTTAGTCAACAATTACTCTTGTTCTGCCCTGAATTAGTAATTAAGGTAACCGCTTTTAAATAATCTAATCCTTTACCAATGGCTCGTGTCGAACTATATGGGTCATTTAAATTTAGTAAGCATATTTCCCGCCATTCTAATACCTAGGTTACCTTTATTATGTCTCATTTTACTAATTGTCACTAACAACCGGTACCCTTAGTCATACAGTCTTGGGTGACATGATAACGTGTGTAATAATTTCTTGTTGTATGTTATAGTAGATTAACTTGTGTCATTTACTTTGGCACAGATATCACTGTCTGTGTATTTTATAGTTCTATATTATTTATGATGCTTTTGTTATTGCTACGATCCCTCCTACAGACTTTCTATGTGCACACAGCAGCTGTGTATCGTCTGATTTTCACTTGAATTATGGGTTGCGTTCTGGACACTTGTGGCTTCCATAACAGTTTTTTAGCCGCACTTCAATTTTGGAGCCATTTTCCTTACTTTCACATCAGTAGTTTGTTTATAAAAAGTGGACACATGGTGGTTTGTTCACTGAGAATGATTCCAGGGGGAGCACAACCGCTATTGACTTGAGTGGCAGTTATCGCAATATCAAACTCTGATGCTTCTTATCAGAGACTGACTTAACACACTGGGGGAGATTTACTAAAGGAAGAAGAGCCACAACATGAGGTTTGGAAAAAACACAAAGCTGCAGGCCGCTCACTGAATATTGTAGTATTTGGATGTGCCTAATGAACAGGTGGAGCTACTACAGTAGCTGGCTTTCCAATTAGTTTGGAGCTGTAGCAAATGCAGAGAGCTGGAAATGTCATGTTAAGTACAATAATGTGAACAAAATGCTTGAGCTCACAAACGTTTTCTCAGGGCCTTGAGCCAGAACAGATTTTTTGGGGGATTACTGATGAATATCCTGGTCATTTGCAAGTGTAGTACATTCATGTGTGCAAATGCATTGATTGTTTCTAAAAACCTGGCGTGGCCGTTTCTAAAAACTTTGCTGGTGGTCCGGAGAAGACTAGAGAACCACCGTTTTAGCCATTTGCTCCCACCAGTGTCTTGGTGCCCTACTTGAAGGTATCATCACAGTGAGGAGTTGGTACAGTACATTTGGTTGCGACCGTTTCGCCACAACCAAATGGCCGCCAGCACTTTGCCGTGACTCACCTTGCCGCAGCAGCTGACCCGCCACCCGAATCCCCACCTCCGGCCACTTCCAATGTACGTTTTATTACCGTTTTGGATAGGGGGTTAATTTAAGGGTTTTTTAGGGTAAAGGCTTGGGGCAGGGGGTTTTAGGGTCACGGCAAAGCGCAGTCATTTGGTTGCGGCAAAACGGCAGCGACCAAATGTCCTAGGCCATGTGTGTGGTAGATTTCCTACAATATGATACAGCCATATGTATTGGTACGGGGAATAGAGAAAACTTATTAGGTAAACATTTGAGCACCAATCACATTCAACTTTCCTAATAAAAACATTCGTAACTTCCTTTTGTCTTGTCATCTACAAGTGGTTAATTATTATAAAAAGAAGAGGTAAAGGGTCAGTGGAAATAAAAGTATAGATAGTGACTTAAATATGAAGTTAAAAAAAGTACAGGTTTGAGGCAAATCCAACAATAATCTGCATTTATCTAATATGGACCTAAAGGTGAAAGAACCTCTAGGGCAGGGGTGAGCAAACTTTTTAAGCCGAGCCCCCCTTTTTATCCATGAAATTTCTCGGGCCCCCCCTGCATGATGTAATCAAAATCACATGGAAAAAAAAACCTTTATTAAACGGTATACAATGTAAATACACATATGTATGGAACACAGCGCTATTGCAGGGCAGACACCGGAAGGAGGGGCGTTTGACATCACAGCGCTGGGGCGTGCTCCTCTCCCGTACCTCTGTATCACGTGGCAGCCACCTGCACTGTCCTGTTCGGCCGCCCGCACACATCTTCGGCTGCCCGCCCGCGCACATCTTCTTGGCCGCCCGCACACATCTTTTTAACTGCGCATCCAGGTTTTGCCGCTTGCGCCCCGCCTAAATCTTGCGCCCCCCCAGTTTGTGCACCGCTGCATTCAATCACAACACCCACACAATCACAGATAACACACTCAAACCCCCCCCCCCACACACACACACACAACCCCTCCCCACCCCACCCCCCACACACACACACACACACACACACACAACCACACACTCAACCACACACACACACACACACACTCAACTACACACACACACACACAACCAACCACATACACACACTCAACCACACACTTAACCCCCCCCACACCCACACACTTAACCCCCCCCACACACACTCAACCACACACACACTCAAGACCCCCCCCCACACACACACACACACTCAACCACATACACACTCAACCCCCCCACACACATACACACACTCAATTAAACACACACACACACTCAACCCCCCCCCCCCACACACACACACTCAACCCCCCCCCCCCCACACACACACAAACACACACACACACAACAGGCGGCCAGCAGACAGGAGGAGGAGGGGATGTCTGTGTGCAGGAGCCCTCCCCCTCTGACACAGACAGAGCAGGGAAGCAGTCTCAGCACGGAGCTTCTGGCCCCTCCCCCTCTGACACAGACAGAGCAGGGAAGCAGTCTCAGCACGGAGCTTCTGGCCCCTCCCCCTCTGACACAGACAGAGCAGGGAAGCAGCCTCTGCACAGAGCTTCTGGCCCCGCCCCCTCTGACACAGACAGAGCAGGGAAGCAGCCTCTGCACGGAGCTTCTGGCCCCGCCCCCTCTGACACAGACAGAGCAGGGAAGCAGTCTCAGCACGGAGCTTCTGGCAGCCCGTGCACAGCTCTGCCCGCCCCCAGGTTTCCCCGCACGCAGCCCGCGCCTCCCCTAAATAATCTTGCGCCCCCCCAAGGGGGCGCGCCCCCCAGTTTGCGCACCGCTGCTCTAGGGGTATATGAATTCACACCACATATTTCAAATACACCTTTTTTCTTCCTAACCAAGGAGTCACATTGTTTTGTTATAGACAAAAGTATGAACTGAGCAAGTCAATACAACAGATGTAACAAGTGATACATTATGCACAAATACACACACAATACACATACAATGATCTGCGAACATGTAAAAAAGATCTCACAATGCTATCCATGCAGCCTATTTTAGTGATACTCTCAGTCAGAGCATCATGTGGAAAACACTCCAAAGTGTTAAACTCACAAGCTGGCATCTTGTATGTAACCCGCTGTGCCCGCCTCCTCAGTTTATAGCGGGTGTCTATTTACATGGCAGTGCTCAGTCTTGGTTACCTTGTCAGGGTGATGGATTTGCGCCGACTAAAGATGGAGGGCACCAGGAACTTTATTCATACAAACAGGAGCTTTGTTTACCACCTTATACAAGTGCTCAGTCACACCGTACACTTTACATCACGTACAGTCTTTGTTATCTCCACTGTACCATTTCTTTTCTCTTCCCTTGCTGCCCCATCTCTGCCCGCTAGGAAGGTGCTTAGGCTTTACTCATCCTGTGTTACCTAGCTGATCCCTTTCCTGGGTAGTGTCTGTAGTGCTTCATCCTATTGATACCCCTTCTGAGCATTACTCCCTCTCATACTGTTCTCAGTATCCCCGTCTCAGGTATTGAATGCCACCTCGTGGCGATTCTGGGTTACAGTTAGCTAGGGACCCACCTGTTTGGCCAATCCTGCTATGTCTTGGGGTTATACTTTGATGAACCCCATCTTGACATAGGCTTCCTCCAGGTGAGCCAGGAGAATAGGGATGAGTAATTTCTATGGACACTAGCTGGCAATCACACTGTCCTTAACTACAAAACAAGAAAGAGTATACCTGCCTTATGCTAGACTCCTCTAGACACTACCTTATTTACACTATACACATTGAGGCCATTCCACAGTGACTCCTCTGGGTCCTAACTTCAAGTCTAGAAACTCCTCCCTCACTCTATATACCCTACTGTGACGTTGCCGTCACCAGGCAGAAGGGGGCAGAGCTTGCTCTCTAAGTCACCCTGTACAATCCAAGGGAAAAGTGTGAGCCCACACAGTTAACGATTTAAGGCCATAGTAATGCCAAGAGGGGGTTACATTTATGAGACTATGGTTGTGTATACTGAAGATGGAAAGGACTCCTGGATACTCCTCACGTTCTTCCTTATAACCCCCTACGATGGAACTCCAAAGAAGAAAAGAGGGCAAATAGTACAATATTGCATTAATGCTCTAGAAAATGTTTGAAAGATATGTGCTGTGCACTTATGTCACAATAAAAACCGGCATTTACTGCCAGACAAGAGGACCACAGTCACGTGACGCGGAAGTATTACCAGAACGGTACCTCGGCAGTGAGTGTGAAAATTGTTCAGTTTTCTAAATACTGTTTTTATTAAATAGACCGTCTTACATGCGCTCAAAAGATTCCATTGTGTGAGTTTAACACTAGAGTGTGGTTTTCACTTTTTTTTTTTCAAATTAATTTCACTATGATCTCTTCTTTTTGCGCCATCGGTTTTTCTTTTTTGTCATGGTTTTGTTAGGTTGACCAGACAATATAAACCTCGGCTCTTGCATATTTGAAATAGCGGCAAAGCGTGCAAGTGAAGGTTTCATTAATGAACTGCCTTATTAAAGAAGGGTGTCGGCTTTTTGTTCAAGAATCTTACACCGACTTCCTGGTATGGCACCAGTGAGGATAGATACAGATTGCTAAGCTCCAGTGAGCCTCATTCTGCAAAAAAAAAAAAAGTAGTGATCCACAGTGCAGACCATGGAGCACCATGGCCACCTATCTGGGAAGCAAATTGGCTGGAATAGCTATGCAGAAGAGAGTTGAGAAAAGATGATCTGGGAGAAAGTCAGTCAGACGTCCAGGAACTAAAAAAGAAAAAAGTCAAGCCTTGGAGGAAAAAGGTAGATATCTTGAAAATAGATCGAGGAGGAGCAATATAAGAATTATTGGGATACCGGAGTCTGTATCAATTTATGGATTTCTGCTCAAAATGGCTCCCGGAGAATTTGGAGTTACTTTCGGATCTGGCTACATCAAAGTAGAAAGAGCCCGTAGACTGGATCCAGCAAAATATCAAGGAGAAAGACCAAGTGCAGTGATGGGCAAGTTGCTGGATATTAGTGAAAAAACCTACACTTCTACGAGCTTACCAGGACTCAGAAGGAATTGCATACGAGGGATCTAAGATATTAATTTTCCATAACTATTCGGTGGCAGTGTCTAACAAAAGGAGAGAGTTTGGAAAACGTTGCAGCTTTTTGTTTCAACAAAACAAGAGATTTACTTTGGGGTTTCCAGCCACTTTGTGACTTTTTACAGTGAATGGAGTAAAAATCTTCACTGAGGCCAGGGAAGCTGAAAAGTACACTCGTGAGCACCACAAAGACATTGAAGACAGGCAAGCGGAGCGTGATCAGAGGCGTGCGCAGGATTGTCATTCACCAACTGGAGAAAGAGGTCGCAGTGAGAATACGACGCAGAGCTGATTACAGCAGAAGAATCCTGGTTTAAGTATCAAGACCTAATTATGGGTCTTTTTGGTATATGGGGGCTGATTTCTCCAACTGCTCCTATATAGTTTGAGACTATGTAGATTTTAACCGTGCAGATTTGTATGTTCAATAATTGTAGGGTTAATGTTGAAAGAAATGATTGCAAATAAAGCAAGTTGCTATAATATAATTATAAATAGTTTAATGTGTTAGAAGTTTAGGTATTAGAATTAGATTAGACAAGTGCACTGTATTGTTCAGTAAAATATAATAATATATATATAATAATAATAATAAGTAGAAGGGCGGGGCTGGAGGGAGCTGAAGGGAAAGTAAAACTGGATAGAATTTGTACTTATGGGAAAAAGGGAAGTCAGCATATGTTAAGATTTCTGTAATGTGTTGTGTTTTTTTGGGGGGGTTAGTTTTGTGTTTTTCTGTTTGTTATGTATTTTACATGCCATGCTTGGCTGTTTATCCACACGGTCTCTCCACTGTGCTAACAACTATGAACAGCTCCACTGGGTATAGAGAGTGTAAGTTCCCTATGAGAATTATTTCATGGAATGTTAAAGAAATCAATTCCCCTATTAAAAGAAATCAAATTCTGAAGCAACTTAAAATGTCTTAAAGCCGAAGTTGCATTAATCCAGGAAACTCATCTAGATGCGACAGAAAGTGAAAAATGTAGGAGACTGGATGGGTAAATGTATATATTCCCCAGCAGTACGGAAAAAAGGAGTAGCAGCCATCTTAATAAACAAATCTTTGCCATACTGCACCGACACACTTTATTCGAGCAAATACCCAGTATGTACCTGGCAGATACCTGGAATGTGCCGCTCCTAACCTCTGACAAGCCCCGTTGCATTTGCCTTCCCAGCCTGGGTTCATGCCTGGCTGATGGGCGGCTGATCTGTTAAATGATAATGATTAGGATTTAATAGGCTGCTATGCTTCGCGTGTCTACCAGATGGCATAAATTCATGAATTGTAATGCAGTTTATATATATATATACTGTGCAGTATTGCAGCCAGCGGGAATAAAATGCTTCAATCCCTGCTTGGAAAATAACTCAATGCACTCGGGCAGAAAACAGTCACAAACCTCAATACACCCGGGTATACCCGAATTTGTGGGACTAGCCAAGCTCGAATAAAGTGTGTCGCCAGTGTATGAAGTTATCTCCACTGGAGGGGAGTGTGCCAGAATATATAACAAGGAATTAAAAATATATAATATCTATGGCCCAAATAAATATAATCAAAATTTTGTCCAAACTGGCTGATACAATACTCGCTGGAAAAGACAGCAAGTAATTTGATAGTAGGGGGCATTTTAATTGGGTAATGGATCCATTTATGGATAAATCAGTTCAGATTCAAGGGAAATCAGGGTAAAATTTGGCGCAAAAAGGCGCACAGGAGTTTAAGGATGTTTTGGGTCTGGAAGACTGCTGGCAAATGTTTAATCCTTTGGAAAGAGAATACACTTATTCCTCACTCCCATATAATTCATTCTCCAGAATAGATTATATTTATGCCAATAGTCAGGTAATGGGGAAGGTCACAGATACTAAAATAGAAGATATAATCATCTCGGATCATTCCCCATTATGGGTGGAGGTTAATATGGGACAAAGAGCGCATGGAGATAGAATATGGAGAGTTCCTTCTTACTTGTATAATAACAAAGAATTTAAAGCATTTCTTAGAAATAATTGGTTTTATTGTAAGTAAACTAATGCGGCTCATTGCAACTCAAGAAAGTTATTTTGGGTACTGGGAAGGCAGTTTTAAGAGGAATATAATTGCATATATAAATAAGAGAAGGAAGGAGATTGATTTGAAGTTCTCTAAGGCTAGCTGTCACGGGAGACCAAGCTTTTAACACCTTAATCAACAGGATCATTTCATTGAGCAAAACAAGTGATGAAATAAATTGTAATTTATTCACTTAAATAGGCAGACACACAATATTACACAAAATACAGAAAAAAGACACACTTACTTTGGAAACTGGGATACAAAACTAATCTTTCCTAGTTGCAAAACAAACAGCAACATAATGCAGGCAACTTTTCCTTCAAGTAGCCTCTTCCTGCTGGAGTATTTGTAACTGGACACTTAGTCTCTGAGAAAACTCTAAAGAATCACCTAGGACTTGGAAATCTTGAAACACACCTTGAATCACACATGATGGAACTCTTAGATGGAACTAAACTCCTGACTAGCTGCCCCAGTCTTTTAAAAACACCGTACGTCTATATGTGCCATGTGCAGCCATTTTTGGCGTGGGAACCAAATCATCCCACCTTTAGCCAGGTTCTGACAATCTCTACAGACCCTGGCAGAGAGCTTCAGTATAGTAACTGGGCATGTGCGAACTTTGCACTTCAGCTGCTTAGCATACCTAGCCAAGCCTACTTCCCTGGACATCTGACAGGACAAACTGTTCACCTCTCCCCCTCCCCACTTAACACCTTAGAATGTCAGTCCCAGACACAGGGGGACCAAATCAGCAGTGGGGGCACAGAAGTCTAAATTATGCATTGCTTACTCCGAGGTTTCCTGCCATGCATTTCAAAGCCCAGTATTACACACCCTACGTGTCAACCTGGTCGGGACTGAATGAAGGAGAATCCCCTGCTGCCTATAATGTTCATTTCCTTACTCTTATAACTTTAAAATACCAAAATTACAGGGGCCATTAATTTAATACTTGGGGTGAACGTCAATGCTCAGAAACATAACCCCTTTATGTGTTCGTACCTCAGTAATGTCCACACCAAATTTCATCTTTTTAGGATGCTCCTAACTAAAGTTAGCCATCTGCTTTGATGTGGTTGGTGAAATGTCTGTGGTTTTAATCTTTTTCCCTTATTCAGAAAACATTGTTACCATAACTCATACATTTACAACGTGCTGGTTTCAATAACCTATACTTTTCTACACTTCTTTATTAACATGGACTAAGTCTGTTGGGGTGAGAGAGAGAGTGGAAAAAAACCCTCAACTGTTTCTACACTTACTAGCCCATCCCTGTTATACTTTAAAAACCTAACTTACACAGTTTTATTCTAACAGGACTTAAACATTTTCCTTACACACCAATAAACTCTCAGCTTTATCCTGAGCTGGAGTAACCCCCTGAACCTCTACACTGGATTCAGGGTACCTGGGCATTATCTCTTTATAGCAGGGAGCCCTGTGCCTCATTTTACTTTTTCCTGGTTTATGCTGAAGCAGGACGTCCTAGTGGTGAGTCGCCACAACATTTTCAGGATGAGGTCTGACCAGAGCACTGGGCTTCTATGTATCTGAGAATCTCACTTGATTCCCAGATACATTTCTGGGGTAACTCATAACTTGAGAAGCCCGATATGTAGCCACAATCTGTAAAGGCTTTCTCCGGCAAACCCACCCTGAAACTTACCTCCTGAAAATCTCCTGGTCCCAGCACCTCTGGAAAATGTAAAACACAAAAAATGTCAATTGTCACATATTTTGCACACAGTCACAGAAATGCAAACAATGCCCGGGCCCAAGAGCTGACACTCTAGGGCCCCAAAACACAGATCAGGGGTAACCAAGTGGGCTTAACCTTTAATATTGAGACAGATTATCCCCTCACTGTCACACTAGCAAAGAGTTAAAAAAAAATAGATTCTGTGCTTTTAAACTAAATCCCAATACAGATAACAGAGACGGTTATATGAGAGCCAAGGATTTGTGAGGTTTTGCTGCATAGAAAAGAACAAAAGAAAATACAGTTTAGGGATCTAAACTTTTACAAGTTTGGAAATAAAGCGGGGAAACGGTTAGGCAATATGGCTAGAAAACCTATTAAGTCAAACCATATTCTGGGAATAAGGGGAAAATCGTAATCCTAGAGAGATAAATAAGGTTTTTCAAAATTTCTATCAAAATGTATATAGTAAAAGCAATATAGACGAAGGGGCACAGTGTGGTTTTCTGGGAAAAATTAAGCTCCCTAAGTTAGACAGAGAGGAGCAGTTGATGTTAAATGCTCCTATAACGAATGAAGAGATAGCATTTTCTATTAAAACTCTTAGGCTGAGTCCATAGAAGGCACGTCCGTGCTGAGCCGTGAGGACGCTCCGCGCTGAGCCCCTGCATCCTCCATGAGGATGTCTTTAGAGGGGGCTCACGCGAGTGTCCGCAGGCGTGCTGAGGCGCTGGATTTTTCAGCCGACAGCCAAACTGTTTTTCAGAGTGCTGTCGGTTGAAAACATCCCATCAGCGCGGAGCAGCGTCAACGTCACGGCGCCGTGATGTCGGCGCCGTGACGTTGACGTCTGTGCGTCGCGGGCGATTGGCCCAGTGACGTCTCCCTCCGCCTCCCGATCGCGCCCGCTGGCTCGCCTGCATGGGTATGAAATCGCGCAGATTTCAGCAGGCGAGCCTCAGCGTCAGCGCGCCTCAGTCCTGCTACCCCCTCTATAGCCCCAACTTTAGAAATGGAAGGGGAGATATGCTCTCCTTTGGCACTGCATAAATTGATTTAGACTCCGAAAAGGATGCTTAAATCCATCCAAGGGCCGCTTTCCACAATGACCAATTCGTTAGCAGTCTGGGAAACTTCCAAATTTAAATGTTGCAGTAGCTGTAGATAGAGCACAGCCAGGGAAATCCTGCTTCTGGTATCCAGAGGAAGAAAAAATAGCCAAGCAACTCCAAACTAAGATTAATGATCAAATTTATTGCATGCTAGAAAAACAATAAAAAACGGACTACATGAACGCACCACTTGCTGAGAACTACACTCACTCTTCTACAATTTTAAATGTTCCCTGACTTCCAAAAATTCATTAAATGACCCCCATATTGGACAATATTGACTTTGCTCCGGGACTGAATAGCGTGGATTTTAAAATCTGGAAACATAATGGGTATTGTAGACTTAAGGATCTGGAGGGTAAAATAGATATCAAAACCTTTGAGCAAATCAAGTCAAACAAAGACATTCCCTTCTCTGAATATATTTTTTTTGGTACCTCCAGATCCGGGCTATTTATAATAAAATTACACCCCGCACGTGTGGCGGGGAAGAGGTTAACCAGGCTTATAATAGAGGTTAAGCCCACTTGGTTACCCCTGACCCGTGTTTTGGGGTCTTTGCGTGTCATCATTACTGTGATTGTGTGCAAAATATGAAACAACTGCCATTTTTGTGTCTTACCTTTTCCAGAGGTGCTGGGACCAGGAGATGTTCAGGAGGCAAGTTTCAGGGTGGGTTTGACGGAGAAACTAGTTGCAGAATGTTGCTATGTATCGGGGTGCCGGAATTAGAGGATCCCCCAAGGGTGTACCCAGGAATCAGGTAAGATTCTTGGATATACTAGAGCACATTGCTCCAGTCAAACTCCCATCCTGAAAACATTCCTGCAACTCACCCTTGGGACGCACTGCTTCAGCACAGAGCAGGAAAAGGTAAAAATGAGGCACAGTGTTTCCTGGTAGAGGAAGTTTAATTTATTAAGATGGGGCCACAAGGGGTTAATGAGTCCCCCACTCTACACAGGGTCCCTAGGATAAAAGGGACATGGCCCAAGTAATGCCCAGGTACCAGAGACCTGGATAGGGGTTTAGGAGGAAAATCATATCATGTGTTAAATGTATTGATTATGGTAGCTCCCGCTAAGGATAAAGCTGAGTTTATTGGGGGGGGGGGGGGGGGGTGTAAGGAAAATGTTTAATTCATGTAAGAATAAAATTGTGTAACCTAGGTTTTAAAGTATAGCAGGGATGGGCTCGTAAGTGTAGCAACAGTTAAGGTTTTCACTCTCTCCATCACCCCAACAGACTTAGTGCATGTTAATACAGAATTGTAGAAAAGTATAGGTTATTGAAACCAGTATATTTTTAAGCAGCAGGGTTTTAAGATACGGTTAACCTTCATGCATTAAATTAGACAGGATCTTTAGTCTGCAAAGGGACATTTGTCCTAGAAGTGTGAACCATTTGTTAGCCTTCCTGGCGAAGTGAAACACCAATATTCGCAGCTTAAAAGAGGGAGTTCAAACGCAAGGATCTAGGAGGTGTGGATCATTTGTTAGCCCTCCCGTGCTAATTCAGGTCCGTATCCTCAGATCAAAGAAGCCATGTGGCCAAGGCCAGACTTGGTGGCATTTGAGCCGGGGGGGTTCGAAGTGAGTGGGCAAAATGGTGGTTTGGGCACATGTTCTCTCACTACTCTGAAGCCAGGTGACAGGTGGGGAAAGATGACATTTTTGTTGCACATGCTCAGTTGCGATACTGAGGTTTTGTGCCAGTTGTTGCAGGACTGGAAGAACCTGACGATAGGTGGAGAAATTGGTTCCCACGCCAGAAATTGGCTGTACATTATGGAAATAGGATATTTGGAGTTTTTAAAAGTTGGTGCAGTCAGTCAGACAGTCAGTTAGTTCCATCTAAGAGTTCCATCAGTTCATCAGTTCCATCTTGTGTGATGCACCTGAGATTCAGTCCCATTTGAGAAGTTCCAGCTCTGAGTAAATCGTCTGAATTTCTCAGAGGATAAGTGACCAGATTCCAACAGCAAGAGGCTACTGGAATGAAAAGTGGCCAGGATTATTTTGCTGTGTGTTTTCAACTAAGAAAGATTAGTTTTGTTATCCCAGTTTCCAAAGTAAGTGTGTCTTTTTCCTGTAATTTGTGTAACATACTGTAGTGTCCACGGTTATTCTAACACAAACCAGTGGCAATCGCCAAAAAGACCCAGGTACTTGCTGGATACATGCCTTAAACTAGACCTAGCATTTCTGCATTGATTAATGGCCCATCAGATTAACAGCGGGGGTCCCTGGCAGTCCCATTCAAACTGAATGGGAGTGCCAGGGACCCCTGCTGTGTTAATCCTATGGGTCATTAGTCAATGCAGAAATGCCTTAAACTAGCCAGGTTACACCCAGCACATATCATGAGAAGAGGTGACAGAGGTCACTAAAGTCCCCTATTAATTGCACTCACGGCAAAAACAAATAGCGTAACTATAAGATACAAATATCCTCAATATGGACTCAAGGTCCCAGATGAAATAAACTAGTAGCTAGAGGATATAATATCCACAAATAGACAAATGTCTAAAACAAATAACCATGTATCCACAGAAAAGTCTAATAGCCTAAGGTATAACAATGGCATCCACTATTAAAATCCTAAAAATAAAGAAAACTTTAATACATCGTTTATAACGTCGAAAGGCAAGTGACACAAAAAGAAAAAAAACATAGTGGTGTTAAAAAAAAAACCTGTTGGGGAGCGGGTGGGAGGGGGGGTAGCAACCAATAAAGTAAGGAATACCAATCAATATAAATTAGTATAACACATTAGCTCATGGTGTCCCTAGTGTTGCTACCAAAGCCATGCATACTCTGTGGGTAGGTAAGGGAAAACACTAATACTAGAAGAAGCCTAGGTAACTGGGTATAAGGTCATCAATACATGCATTGTAAATGTATCTGTATGTATATATATATATATATATGATGATGAGCCCAAGGGAAGTGCATATAAGTATAACCCCCTTTCAAAAGGCTCCTAAAATACCCACGATTGTAAAGTACATAAGCAATAAGCCAACAGAGATGATACAACCGTGCTCCTTGCTTGAGTGTATATGCCCCGACCAAGAAAAACTCGACAGATGCTTTTCCGCTCCACGAGTGTTCCCGTTCTCAGACGCCCACATTCATTACACGATTTCTTTTTTCAATGGATGTTGACATTTTACGTGTGTATATATATATATATATATATATATATATATATATATATAT
The DNA here is from genome assembly GCF_040206685.1 of Ascaphus truei. Taxonomy (NCBI): domain Eukaryota; kingdom Metazoa; phylum Chordata; class Amphibia; order Anura; family Ascaphidae; genus Ascaphus; species Ascaphus truei. The sequence continues at coordinate 86,141,920 of NC_134486.1, forward strand.
ATATATATATATATATATATATATATATATATATATACACACCGATTGTTATTCCATGCTACTATAGGTCTATATGTATTTATACATTGGTTAATTTGTCCGTCTTATTATTAAGTATTTTCTTTCTTTTATTAGAGATAATCATTTGAACTTATGATGTTTCTTTTTAAATGTGTTCTTTTGGCTATTTGTTTTTCTATGTTGAAAGTTATACCGAGTACTCTAATGTTTTTTTTTTTTTCTTTCAATTGTAATTGTTTTTATGTCAATTGATTAATAAAGTTGTAACATTTTGTATGCCCCACGGCACGCGCTGACGTCATCACACCCGCTTCACTCCTGATGGTTTCAGGAAGTGAAGCGGGTAGTGGACAGCAGCGCTGGTCATGGGTATTTAAACCGACTGGTGAGTACATTTGATAGTCACCTTGAGAAAGAGCTTACGCTCGAAACGCGTTGGTGGGGGTTTGCATACCCCGTGATGTAGCTGTTTTTTGGATGATCCATTAAATATTATCAGTTTTATGGGTACACGCTCTCTTGGACATCATTTATTTCCTTTGTTTCCTGGGTACTAGTGCCTATTTTTTCCTACCACCTTGTGTTATCTGCTTTAGAAAAAATGGAAGCACCCCCCCTGCTGTACAAGAAGGTCTGAAGCCACGAGGATATCACCACCCCTAACGTGAGTTTATCAATTTATCACATTGCAAATTCTCCATTCCGATACTATGTCTGGACTCTTTATTGTGAGGTCTCTTACTGCATTGCTTGTGGGGACCCTAGCCTGCTAGTCGGATTACAATGGAGGAGTGATTATTACTACGTTTTACCACGTGTGTATGGGTTGGCAAATCCCTAATTCATTATTCTGGGGTGTATACCACAGGAACTTTCATTGAACCTCATTCTTTTGTTTTATACAATTGGCTTTTTTTGTAGAGCACCACACATTTTTTCTTTTCTATTAGATGGTTAAAATGATCAGTTTTGCAAGATTAATTTACCCTCTACAGATGTTACCAATATTATTGTAACACTAATGTTAAACATCTAAATAAAGCAATTTCTAGGTTTATCTGGAGGAAAGGGAGAAATCGAAACAAATGTCTTAAGAGTGGGGGGGGCGCTTAATTTGCCTAATATCAGAAAATATGACCTGGCCTGTGTACAGTAGCAAGACATGTAGGAGATTGGATAACTGGAAACAGCTATTACTCATGCCTAGAATTAGAGGAGCAGTTGGTATCCCCAGAGAGTCTCCCAGGGATTTGACAAAATAGAGAGAAATACCAATTGAAGCCAAAGGGAACCCGCTAATTAAGGATACATGGGCTATTTTGAGATATAGAGAAAACAATTTGGCTTTTCATATACTGTACTTGCTCAAATTTTTATATTTTTTAACTATTCAAAGGAATTTAAGGTTTCTCCCGGGAATGATGCAGGCTTCTTTTCAGATATGGAAAGACAAGGGGATTAGAACTGCCAGTTGGTGGATGGGAACAATGGTAGGTTCTTGATGTTCCAAGCACTGAAAGAACAAATTGAACTGCCTCAGACACACCGCTTCCCTTATATACAAGTAATGCATTATTGCAAGAGTATGGAAAGCTATAAATCAGATCTATTGGGAATAGATGTTTTTGCTATTAAAAATTTTTTTTTTAAATGTAAAGGATGTTTATAGTACCAAATATTCTGTCTCAGATTTATATGATTAGATTAGAAATCAGGACAATGGGAAGGATCTAAGAAAAATGTTCACTAGGTGGGAAAAAGATTTCCTAGAAATTGAAGGAGTTGATCTGTTACTCGAAGGGTTAACTTGAGTTAGGAAAATTATAATTTCCGAGGAGTGGAGAGAGATGCAATATAAGATACTGCTTAGGGCTTATTATGCTTTTGATATTAATTATAAGGGGATTGAGAAATCTAAAAATAAGTGCCCGAAGTGCTCCCAGGAAAGAGCAGATTTAAAACACTGTGTGGGATTTACAGTGGAGGTGATTTGGTGCTCAAGCATGGAATCCTATTGCAAAGTATTGTGAAAGGAACACTTCTGGGACATAAGATATTCAACCTAATAAAGAGCTCCAGATGCCCTGAAGGCAGGGGTAAATTCACAAAAACACCCCCCCTAACCTCATTGGGCTGGCCCCAGGCAAGTACTCACGAATGTGTCACCAGTGGTCCCTCTCAATCTGCGTGCTGTTGCCAGTGGGGAGAAGTCCAATGCAATATGGGTTGGTGCAACGCACAGCAAAAGAAGGGGGTGATGGCAGGTCTGGCAAAAAAGTTTCTTTATTGTGCGGACATAAAAACAGAAGGCTGCAACCTTCTACGCGTTTCGTGCAGACAAATTGCACTTTATCAAGAAGTGTATCAACATAGAGTACAGCAGGTATATATAGGGGTGGGGGGAGGGGGGGGGAGGAGAACAGTCTGCCGATTTGGCGCCAAACTCGCTAATTGGAAGCTTCATGCTACTTACACCAATAGTATATAGCTGTGAGGGCATGTGGGAATGGTTAATTACCTGTTGGCACTCGCAGGAGAGCCGCCTTCAAACACCGTGCTCGGTGACACGCACCGCACTGCAATGGAGGGCCAAATCTCGCGAGATGCGCCTCAGGCAAGCCACGTTCTTACCGCGCATGCGCAGAGCAAAAAATCTTAAAAATCAATCCCGAGTCACACGAGCAGTGCCCATAGTATTATAAGTGCTCGCGCATGCGTCCCTATGTCCATTAGTGACAGAAAAAATATAATATATGCCCCACCACACAATAAGGATGTTGATGGAGATGCCTATACTACGAAGTGACACTCACATAACCAATCCCTAGTGCGGTGGGGTGGAAAGGGAGGGGGGGGGGGGGAAAGAGGGGGAGAGAAGGAGAGAAACGAATGGTGGTGGGGGAAGGAAAGGGAAGGGGGGGGTGTGGAAAAGGGGGGGGGGGAAAGATGGGGGGGGGAAAGGAAAGGGGGAGGGTGGGGGGGGGAAAGGAAACGCGTAGAAGGTTGCAACATTCTGTTTTTATGTCCACACAATAAAGAAACTTTTTTGCCAGACCTACCATCACCCCCTTCTTTTGCTGTGCGTTGCACCAACCCATATTGCACTGTGTGGGATTGCCTGGTTATTTCTGATGTTTGGGATAAAGTTCTGCAGTATATGCAAGAAGTTATTGGGGTAAGTACAATAAAAGAGCCCTTGGCCTTACTGTTTGGAAATATGGAAAGAGGTCAATGTAAGGAACAATATCCCAAGGCTAGCAGAGATGGTCTTGCTTGCAGCAAGGAAAACAGTGATGGTAAAAATGGATAAAGCCTGAACCTCCCACTTTAGATATTTTAAACATGTATCTGAATAAATTGATGATAGACAAATTAGAACCCGAGACGAATAAAGAACTGAGAAATTTTTTTTAAATGGGGAAAGTTTATTGATACTATTTCACAACAAGATAGGGATTCAATCATAAAGACTTTTGAGCATACCTCTTGGAGTCTTCCTCAGACTTTTTGCGATGGGACACAGATCGTTTCCCCCTTGAGGAAATATGATCGAATATTGTTGATGGGGGGAGATCTTATGCCAGATTTTGTTAGGATGATGTGTGGTGAAAGCTTTGATGTTAATCTTTGAAAATGCTATTATCTGTTTTTTCTATTTATTATTACAGCATTTGTGTTAATGTGTTGCATTTTGAAATCATAAGTATGATGAGCAATACTAAAAACTATTTTGTGTAAAAGTATATTTTGTTTGTGTTTCTTATTGGGTTATTTTCTGTATTGTATTGTTGTAATGTTTAAGATTTATGAACCCAATAAAATCTTACACCACAAATGTACTGTATAATGCTTTTATAAAACCCAAGGATAACCATCCCACACCTAGGATATGTTTGAACTATGTACACCACCCACGTCAAACATTTTACATTCTTCTAAAAAGTGACAACCACAAACTGGGGCAGAAACCAATAAATGAAAGAAACTGAAGTACTATCCCTTCAGTAGTTATTCCTGTACCGCTTCAAATTTGCAGAGTACTGTACATGTAGGACAAGTTTGACAATAAAAAAATAAAAAAAAGGTACTAGTGATAAGGTCAGACCACTTGGACACCATAAGCAGAAAACAATGCTGCTGCCCACTTCATTGCAGTTCCAGTGAATTATCACGAGTTAAAGCACTTAACTATTTAACCATTTAACACCTTGTCTGCCATTAACATTTATTTTATTTAACATGCACCCAATAGCTCTCCACACCAAGGGTTCGCTTTGAGAAGCGAAGACAAATTACAAAGAATATGCCTTACTTTCTGCATTTGATCGCTTCGGAATATTATCTCGAATTGGAAAACTTATCAAGAACTCATGTAGACACCAACAATGCAGTGTCATAAAGTGACTTTTTGAAAATGGACATTGTCAGAAAGACATTCATTAAAAAAAAAAAAAAAAGTCATTTTATGATTAATATTTTTCAAAAAACAGAGACGTACTGAAACAATGATGGTCATTAGTGCTTAATGAAATGGAACACCAAAAGGTAATTTCATCTTTAAATAAAGCAAATAGTTTCTATACAGAATACATTTACTTCCCAAGCAGATCTTACTACAGTATGCACCAAACGTCTTAGAGCATGTAATGTTCCTAAAGCAAAGTTAGATTAATTGGCAACAATACTAAACTACAGACATAAAGAATATTTTGTTGATGAGTGCCCAATAGAAGCGTGTAAACATAATGTAGCATCGTTTAAACACTTACGCCTAATTTTGAGATGCTAAACATGTCCTGAATGTGTAAGTAAGAACAGACACAATATTCTCGGGCAGGGGTGGCCAACTCCAATCCTCGAGGGCCACCACATACAACCTGATTAGTTGGTGGCTGTTGAGGACTGGCCACTGCTGCCCTAGAGTATGTGTTGTGTGTTCAAAATGATTCAGCTCACTTAGCTGCCACATATCATGCAAAGTGGAACTGGTGCTTTAATCCCTTAGAGCAGAAGGGTTTGCATATTTCCCAGGAATCTTTGCCGTGGGGGGTGGGGGAAAGACCATTCTTCTCTTTTCCGACTGCCTAGAGGGGCCTGGGGGATGATCAGAATTTGCAGGCATAATGCTTATGCACACAAGCTGGTACATGTGTGGAGCAAAGTTCTACTCCTTAACCCCTCGACCGCTGAAGAGGCCAGGTTTGCGGAAAAGTGCTACATCAGCTCCTGGAACAATTCACAGGTCAATGCTCTGGGTTTTAATCCTGTCATCGCTGCACTGCAATGCGTTGCTGGCCCCGCTGGCAGTGAAGGGGTTAATATCTCACACAAGGAAACAACCGCAGGTTTAGTGCTTCCTCCCCCACCCCCCTCACCCCCAAAGGAGAGGCAAGGAAGTAAATCTAAAAGAAAAAACTGAGACATGATGTTGAGCATCTTTCGCCCTATAATTAATTATGATATTAATCATGTTCTGCTAAGAAAAAAAAAAAAAAATCATCATCACAAACTGTGTCCAAATGTAAATAAGCAGATATGGTAAAAGTCCAATTAAATGTCCCTGCCCCCACATAGTTCAAAATACCCTGTTCATAATCCATCTGTTTAATAGTTTTAAAACATCTCGATACTTCACGAGGAAAATTTAAAGCAGAAATAAGTTATTAAAATGTTGATACCACGCTTTCCCCACAATACTTTAGACGTTGCAATTGTTTTCCCTTCATGCTTATTACAGCACTCCAGAAATGTATTCTATATTGTATGGGGTATATGCAATAAGATGGCTCGCAGCTCTCGTCAGGCGCAATGGGTTGTTCATGCAGTTCCATTATACCCTCGCAACCCAGGGGGAGCATGTAGGAGAAAAGCAACAACAAAGAAACAATCTAAGTGCAGACAATTCAGTTGAATGAGGATTATTGTGGTGAATGACTTGGCTCTTACGTGCAGCCTACTCACAAGATAGTAGTAGTGTATGGGCAACAACAGGTAAATTGGATCTGTGAAATCTTCTGTATATAGGAAAAAAGATGCACTCCCACTCAGAAGTCAAATCGGTTATGGCATGAAAAGACAAAGAAAAATCTCCATGGTGCAGATCAATGGTACAAAATAAATGCTTTATAATGATGCTAAAAATTGCACACTCACAATGTAAAAATGATAAAACAGCATGTATCACTCAAGGTGAATATGGTTAAGTTTGGATCGTGCCGAAGCTCACCCCGCCGCCTCCGTTGTGTGGCCTATCCGCACCGGGCCGTCTACTGTCTGGCATGCGCTGCAGCGTTTGGAGCTCCGCTCCGTCACGGTCTCCAATGCGTCACGTCACTTCCGGTATGGCTTGTGATAGGCAGCTGCTCGGCACAAACCCTCTCTTCCTGGGCGGTTCTACTCAACGCGTTTCGCCAATAGGAAAGTTGGCTTCATCAGGAGTATGACGCCCCCCTCCCTTCACATGCTTTATATGCCATGATCAATTCATTTATATATTAACCATTACATGGTCCATAGAAATGGGAGAAACTCGGGTTACGTTTCATGTATACACAACTGTGATAAAAAATGGAGAGATTAATAGTAAGTGAAATCTAGATGATTCTCTAATGGGACTTTATATGAATACATTCATGCACCTAGTTTTTTCTGTATATATGTGATAGAGTATCATATTTATTTATCAGACCCACAGGATATAGGTTTGGGAATACAGGGATCAATGCTCATATATAAGCACAGGACTTATGGAGTCAATAATCAATTATTAGTCATATGTTTTTTATTATGTATGTTCATCTTACACTTATATGTTCTGGGATTGCACCCAGTTTTTATCATCTGACATTTGCTATGTATTTTGTGACGTCACCGGCTCTCCAAGCATGAGTGCCAGGTGTCCTGCCTATTTCGCAAGCGTGCACGGGGGGGAGGGGGCATTGCGGGTAAGTTGAGCGCGGTTGAAAGTCTCTTTTTGTTTACGCAAGTGCCAAGCGGGGGTGAGCGTTCGTGCCCGCGAGGACGGGACAATTTCACTTGCTGAAACTTACCTCGGCAAGCACTGCGTGGTCAGCACGGTCAGTGCTAGCGTGGCCGCAGCCCAAGGCACATGAAGAAAACCATCTATATACAAATCCACATGTATTTATATTGCTTACAAACCAGCTACACGAACATTAGGAGAAAAAAAAAGTGACGAGAACTCCTCCACTGTACAAGCAATGATGAAAAACATTTATGGAGCACGTTCTCATATCTGTGACAGGTCCACAAACCTGCCTTACCACAAATCACACAGCATACCGTGCTTCCACTGCAGCAAAGGAGCACTCAAAGTGACACCGAGTGCTTATCTGCTGTATGTCATTACCCAGAATCCTTTGCTGCAGTGAACGCACGGTATGCGGTGCAATTATGGGGTAAGGCAAGTTTGTGGACCTGTCTCAGACATGTAAACGTTCTGATAAGTGTTCTTTATTGATTACAAAGAATGTATATGCTTCAAGCATAATGTGGCAACCCATCACAACACATTATTTGTTTTTGAGCCCTAAAATGAATCAGTATGAACATACAATGCAGTTGAGATACCAGTAGTGTGTGTGCTACAAAATAAAGGAAATTGGCCTGAGTAAAAATATTTGCACCTCTATTGAAAACTGGGTGATGGATAGATAGCAGAAACTTGGCATAAATGGAACCTGTATCAGGTTGGGCTAAAGTTTTAAGTAGAGTACCTCAAGGAGCTGTGTTAGGCTACGGCCCCGCTCCCTCAATCAGCGCGCCCGCACTGCATGCAGGCAGCGCGCTGAGAGGCACAGACCGCTATCTGCGGTCTGTAGAGAGCGGGGGCGTGGTTTGAGCGGGTGGGGGGGAGGGGTTTGAGCGGGACCCGCTACTCCCCCCCTCCCTCCACGGGCTTGGTTTCCCGGGCTGCAGGAGAGAGCTGCTGCGGGCTGCTGGAAGGTAAGCAGCTCCCGCTCCCTCCCCTTCCCCCACAAATGCCCTCCTCACACACGCTGATACATATACACACACACACACACACACACACACACAACCTTGTGGAGGAAGCTCTCTGACAGCTCCCGCCGCTGATAGGCTCATCAGCGCACCACGTGACGCGTCACCGCTCGGGATCACAATTTTCTTTCATCTCCTGGCGGCTGACGCGTCACAGCGCGTTGTGAGCCGTGCAGCGAGGGGGGACTTGGACCGGCTAAAGAAGGATACCCCTGCTGGTGAGGAACACGCACGCCGCTGGACGCAGCGGGACCAAAGCCTTAGGGTCACTGCTTTCTAACTTGTTTATTAATGATCTTGAGAGCGAGCAGTCTCGATCTTTGCTGATTACCTTAGACTATTTTAGTGTAATCAGAGCAGGATGTAATTTCTCTACAGAAGAACGGAGATGGGAAACTTGGGCAGGTAAATACCAGATTAGACTGAATACGGATTTAGAAAAAAAGGGGAAGTAGCACCAACCGATAAACCAACTAATAATTTACCCCTAAGATAATAACAAATACGATAAATATTAAAGATCTTTTAAATATGAATAAATAATGTACTTAAAGTCCCGCAGCTAGAGTCCAAGGAGGCGATTCCAATTCCTCTAGAAATAGCTTGCAAAGAATAAAAAAAAAAGTCCTCCAGCGTGTGGATTCAAGGGATGAACGACATCGAAGGGTTCAAATCGGGCTGTGCACAAGCCGCGGGAGCCACCATCAAGCACAGAGCACAGAGGGAATCAGTAGTGGCTGAGACGGACACTACAGAGAAATCCCGCAATCTAAAACAAAAAAGGACAAACATCGGAGTGCTGGACTGAAGTGGACTAGGCTGGAAAGCTATTCACAAATGCCTATGTGAATAAGCTGTTTGTGAGTATCTATTTTTAATCTATTGATTTTAAAATGTTATTATGCTATGTCCTTTCTCTACCCTTTAAGTTAACCACTGGTTATGTAAGGATACATACACATGCACTTGTTTGGACAGTATGGAGGATTCCCTTCCTAGTGTGCGTTAATACATACATCCTTTTGGACAGGTCCTTGCTACCACGTCCAGTCAACAGCTTTCTTGACATCGAGCCTGAGAAAGCCGATCACATGGAGAAACGCGGCGTTCTTTTTGCGTGACTATTTTGAACCTTGGCAGCCAACGTAGCTGTCTGTTTCGCCTGCGTTCCACTTGTGGTGCAGAGAACACGAACTCTGCCGTGACTGCTGATGAGTACTGACATGCGAGTGTGTATATTTATTGCTAAATAAATACTTGTGATTTTATCTAAATGCACTCTCCATGCTTGCTCATCGATTTTGGGGGATTCTCCTGTGACGAGGTGAACGGAGACTCTGCATTTGGAGAACCATCCAGCTGGAGACCGCACGGAAGTTCCAATCGATAGGAAAAACATATATATTTTTTTCCTAAGACACCATTTAAGCACGGTTTACTTACACATGGCCGTGTAAGTAATTGTTATTCACACAGCATATCCACGTGTCACCACCCCAACCTTGATATTTACACTGACGGAATGCATGGACTGTGGCTATTTTAGCTAAATTAGATCTGTTTACATCAGAAAAGGGGTCTAAGATGGGATATGATTTATTGAATGTATATAACAATTTATACATTCAGGGTCAATTCAAGGTGCTTTCAAAATAATTATTCATCCCAAGGACAGTACAAATTAGACAACCAACCTTAAGGTTGGTGGAAAGGAGAAGTCACAGCAACAAAAGAAAGGGTTCTTTACAGCAAGGGGAGTTAAGATGTGTAATTTATTACCCACTAGCTGAGAGACCCGGCGTTGCCCGGGATGTAAATGCGTAATAGGTAGTATTATTTATAAATCGTGGAACAATAGATGACTATTTGTTGGAAAGGTTGGATAATAATGTTGAAAAGAAAGATGGAATAAAATGTAATACGATGTTGTTTAAAAATGGTTTATTGTAAACACACCACAGTACAATGTATATTTTGGTGACATAACAGATGTAAAAATGTGAGGCGTGGGTCCTGCTAGGGTGTGAGGCGGCGGGTGGCGCGTGTGTTGTGAGTGCTGTCTGTGAGTGGGGGTCCTGCTAGGGTGTGAGGCGGCGGGTGGCGCGTGGGTTGTGAGTGCTGTCTGTGAGTGGGGGTCCTGCTAGGGTGTGAGGCGGCAGGTGGCGCGTGGGTTGTGAGTGCTGTCTGTGAGTGGGGGTCCTGCTAGGGTGTGAGGCGGCAGGTGGCGCGTGGGTTGTGAGTGCTGTCTGTGAGTGGGGGTCCTGCTAGGGTGTGAGGCGGCGGGTGGCGCGTGGGTTGTGAGTGCTGTCTGTGAGTGGGGGTCCTGCTAGGGTGTGAGGCGGCGGGTGGCGCGTGGGTTGTGAGTGCTGTCTGTGAGTGGGGGTCCTGCTAGGGTGTGAGGCGGCGGGTGGCGCGTGGGTTGTGAGTGCTGTCTGTGAGTGGGGGTCCTGCTAGGGTGTGAGGCGGCGGGTGGCGCGTGGGTTGTGAGTGCTGTCTGTGAGTGGGGGTCCTGCTAGGGTGTGAGGCGGTGGGTCAGTGATGTTGGCGGGGGGAAAGGGGAGCGGAGGGCGGGGGGAGGGGAGCGGGGGGCGAGAAAGGGGAGCGGGGGGGGGAGAAAGGGGAGCGGGGGGAGGGGAGCGGGGGGGAGAAAGGGGAGCGGGGGGGGGAGAAAGGGGAGCGGGGGGGGGAGAAAGGGGAGCGGGGGGGGGGAGAAAGGGGAGCGGGGGGGGGGAGAAAGGGGAGCGGGGGGGGGAGAAAGGGGAGCGGGGGGGGGAGAAAGGGGAGCGGGGGGGGGAGAAAGGGGAGCGGGGGGGGAGAAAGGGGAGCGGGGGGGGGAGAAAGGGGAGCGGGGGGGGGGAGAAAGGGGAGCGGGGGGGGGAGAAAGGGGAGCGGGGGGGGGGAGAAAGGGGAGCGGGGGGGGAGAAAGGGGAGCGGGGGGGGAGAAAGGGGAGCGGGGGGAGGGGAGCGGGGGGGGGAGAAAGGGGAGCGGGGGGGGGAGAAAGGGGAGCGGGGGGGGGAGAAAGGGGAGCGGGGGGGGGAGAAAGGGGAGCGGGGGGGGAGAAAAGGGAGCGGGGGGGGGGAGAAAGGGGAGCGGGGGGGAGAGAAAGGGGAGCGGGGGGGAGAGAAAGGGGAGCGGGGGGGAGAGAAAGGGGAGCGGGGGGGAGAGAAAGGGGAGCGGGGGGGAGAGAAAGGGGAGCGGGGGGGAGAGAAAGGGGAGCGGGGGGGAGAGAAAGGGGAGCGGGGGGGAGAGAAAGGGGAGCGGGGGGGAGAGAAAGGGGAGCGGGGGGGAGAGAAAGGGGAGCGGGGGGGAGAGAAAGGGGAGCGGGGGGGAGAGAATGGGGAGCGGGGGGGAGAGAATGGGGAGCGGGGGGGAGAGAATGGGGAGCGGGGGGGAGAGAATGGGGAGCGGGGGGGAGAGAATGGGGAGCGGGGGGGAGAGAATGGGGAGCGGGGGGGAGAGAATGGGGAGCGGGGGGGAGAGAATGGGGAGCGGGGGGGAGAGAATGGGGAGCGGGGGGGAGAGAATGGGGAGCGGGGGGGAGAGAATGGGGAGCGGGGGGGAGAGAATGGGGAGCGGGGGGGAGAGAATGGGGAGCGGGGGGGAGAGAATGGGGAGCGGGGGGGAGAGAATGGGGAGCGGGGGGGAGAGAATGGGGAGCGGGGGGGAGAGAATGGGGAGCGGGGGGGAGAGAATGGGGAGCGGGGGGGAGAGAATGGGGAGCGGGGGGGAGAGAATGGGGAGCGGGGGGGAGAGAATGGGGAGCGGGGGGGAGAGAATGGGGAGCGGGGGGGAGAGAATGGGGAGCGGGGGGGAGAGAATGGGGAGCGGGGGGGAGAGAATGGGGAGCGGGGGGGAGAGAATGGGGAGCGGGGGGGAGAGAATGGGGAGCGGGGGGGAGAGAATGGGGAGCGGGGGGGAGAGAATGGGGAGCGGGGGGGAGAGAATGGGGAGCGGGGGGGAGAGAATGGGGAGCGGGGGGGAGAGAATGGGGAGCGGGGGGGAGAGAATGGGGAGCGGGGGGGAGAGAATGGGGAGCGGGGGGGAGAGAATGGGGAGCGGGGGGGAGAGAATGGGGAGCGGGGGGGAGAGAATGGGGAGCGGGGGGGAGAGAATGGGGAGCGGGGGGGAGAGAATGGGGAGCGGGGGGGAGAGAATGGGGAGCGGGGGGGAGAGAATGGGGAGCGGGGGGGAGAGAATGGGGAGCGGGGGGGAGAGAATGGGGAGCGGGGGGGAGAGAATGGGGAGCGGGGGGGAGAGAATGGGGAGCGGGGGGGAGAGAATGGGGAGCGGGGGGGAGAGAATGGGGAGCGGGGGGGGAGAGAATGGGGAGCGGGGGGGAGAGAATGGGGAGCGGGGGGGAGAGAATGGGGAGCGGGGGGGAGAGAATGGGGAGCGGGGGGGAGAGAATGGGGAGCGGGGGGGAGAGAATGGGGAGCGGGGGGGAGAGAATGGGGAGCGGGGGGGAGAGAATGGGGAGCGGGGGGGAGAGAATGGGGAGCGGGGGGGAGAGAATGGGGAGCGGGGGGGAGAGAATGGGGAGCGGGGGGGAGAGAATGGGGAGCGGGGGGGAGAGAATGGGGAGCGGGGGGGAGAGAATGGGGAGCGGGGGGGAGAGAATGGGGAGCGGGGGGGAGAGAATGGGGAGCGGGGGGGAGAGAATGGGGAGCGGGGGGGAGAGAATGGGGAGCGGGGGGGAGAGAATGGGGAGCGGGGGGGAGAGAATGGGGAGCGGGGGGGAGAGAATGGGGAGCGGGGGGGAGAGAATGGGGAGCGGGGGGGAGAGAATGGGGAGCGGGGGGGAGAGAATGGGGAGCGGGGGGGAGAGAATGGGGAGCGGGGGGGAGAGAATGGGGAGCGGGGGGGAGAGAATGGGGAGCGGGGGGGAGAGAATGGGGAGCGGGGGGGAGAGAATGGGGAGCGGGGGGGAGAGAATGGGGAGCGGGGGGGAGAGAATGGGGAGCGGGGGGGAGAGAATGGGGAGCGGGGGGGAGAGAATGGGGAGCGGGGGGGAGAGAATGGGGAGCGGGGGGGAGAGAATGGGGAGCGGGGGGGAGAGAATGGGGAGCGGGGGGGAGAGAATGGGGAGCGGGGGGGAGAGAATGGGGAGCGGGGGGGAGAGAATGGGGAGCGGGGGGGAGAGAATGGGGAGCGGGGGGGAGAGAATGGGGAGCGGGGGGGAGAGAATGGGGAGCGGGGGGGAGAGAATGGGGAGCGGGGGGGAGAGAATGGGGAGCGGGGGGGGAGAATGGGGAGCGGGGGGGGAGAATGGGGAGCGGGGGGGGAGAGAATGGGGAGCGGGGGGGAGAGAATGGGGAGCGGGGGGGAGAGAATGGGGAGCGGGGGGGAGAGAATGGGGAGCGGAGGGGAGAGAATGGGGAGCGGGGGGGAGAGAATGGGGAGCGGGGGGGAGAGAATGGGGAGCGGGGGGGAGAGAATGGGGAGCGGGGGGGAGAGAATGGGGAGCGGGGGGGAGAGAATGGGGAGCGGGGGGGAGAGAATGGGGAGCGGGGGGGAGAGAATGGGGAGCGGGGGGGAGAGAATGGGGAGCGGGGGGGGAGAGAATGGGGAGCGGGGGGGAGAGAATGGGGAGCGGGGGGGGAGAATGGGGAGCGGGGGGGGGAGAAAGTGGAGCGGGGGGGGGGGAGAAAGGGGAGCGGGGGGGGGAGAAAGGGGAGCGGGGGGGGGAGAAAGGGGAGCGGGGGGGGAGAAAGGGGAGCGGGGGGGAGAAAGGGGAGCGGGGGAAAGGGGAGCGGGGGGGGGGAGAAAGGGGAGCGGGGGGGGGGGAGAAAGGGGAGCGGGGGGGGAGAAAGGGGAGCGGGGGGGGAGAAAGGGGAGCGGGGGGGGAGAAAGGGGAGCGGGGGGGGGAGAAAGGGGAGCGGGGGGGGGGAGAAAGGGGAGCGGGGGGGGGGAGAAAGGGGAGCGGGGGGGGGAGAAAGGGGAGCGGGGGGGGGAGAAAGGGGAGCGGGGGGGAGAAAGGGGAGCGGGGGGGGAGAAAGGGGAGCGGGGGGGGGAGAAAGGGGAGCGGGGGGGGAGAAAGGGGAGCGGGGGGGGGAGAAAGGGGAGCGGGGGGGGAGAAAGGGGAGCGGGGGGGGGAGAAAGGGGAGCGGGGGGGGGAGAAAGGGGAGCGGGGGGGGAGAAAGGGGAGCGGGGGGGGAGAAAGGGGAGCGGGTGGGGGAGAAAGGGGAGCGGGTGGGGGAGAAAGGGGAGCGGGTGGGGGAGAAAGGGGAGCGGGGGGGGAGAAAGGGGAGCGGGGGGGGAGAAAGGGGAGCGCGGGGGGGAAAGGGGAGCGGAGGGCGGGGGAGAAAGGGGAGCGGGGGGGAGAAAGGGGAGCGGGGGGGGAGAAAGGGGAACGGGGGGGAGAAAGGGGAGCGGGGGGGGAGAAAGGGGAGCGGGGGGAGTGGGGGGGGGAAGGGGGAGTGGGGGGGGAGAAGGGTGGGGGGGAGAAGGTGGGGGAAGGGGGAGTGGGGGGGGAGAAGGGGGAATGGGAAGGGGAATGGGGGGGGAAAGGGGAATGGGGGGGGAAAGGGGAGCGGAGGGCGGAAGGGGGAGTGGGGGGGGAGAAGGGGGAGTGGGGGGGGAGAAGGGGGAGTGGGGGGGGAGAAGGGGGAGTGGGGGGGGAGAAGGGGGAGTGGGGGGGGAGAAGGGAGTGGGGGGGGGAGAAGGGAGTGGGGGGGGGAGAAGGGAGTGGGGGGGAAAGGGGAATGGGAAAGGCGAATGGGGAGGGGAATGGGGAATGGGGAATGGGGACGGGAAAGGGGAATGGGGAGGGGAAAGGGGAATGGGGAATGGGGAATGGGGACGGGAAAGGGGAGCGGGGGGGAAAGAAAGGGGGGCGGGGGGAAAGGGGGAGTGGGGGGGGAAAGGGGGAGTGGGGGGGAAAGGGGGAGTGGGGGGGAAAGGGGGAGTGGGGGGGGGGAAAGGGGGAGTGGGGGGGGAAAGGGGGAGTGGGGGGGAAAGGGGGAGTGGGGGGGGGAAAGGGGAGTGGGGGGGGGGGGAAAGGGGAGTGGGGGGGGGGAAAGGGGAGTGGGGGAAAGGGAGTGGGGGAAAGGGGGAGTGGGGGGGGGAAAGGGGAGTGGGGGGGGGGAAAGGGGAGTGGGGGGGGGGGAAAGGTTACTGTGACTCGCGGCTCGCCCCCCCCCCCCCCCCTCGTTCCCCGTGATTTGCGGCTCGCCCCCCCCCCCCCTGTTCCTCGCCCCCCCACCCCCGTTCCTCGTGACTCTCGCTCCCCCCCCCGCCCGTTCCCCCGGCGCCCGCTTTCCCCCAATGTGCCGCCCGGCTGAGTGAGGCGTGCAGGCGGCGGCAGGAAGCGCCCTGTGTGTTCCTGTGTGTTCCTGTGTGTTCCTGTGTGGGCCTGAGGCGCGAGGCTCCGCGCCTGAAATAGGAGAGTTACTGGCAGTGCTGTGACTTACCTGAGTGGGAGGTAGCGCCGGGGAGGTAAGGGAGGGCTGGGGTAGGAGGGCCGCGCTTCCCCTCCGTCTGGAGCCGGTGCACGTCATGGGGGGCGACGGACAGAGGGGGGGGAGGGTGTGTGTGTCCTGTCTGTCTGTGTATCTGTGTGTGTGTGTGTGTGTGTGTGTGTGTGTGTATCTGTGTGTGTGTGTGTGTGTGTGTGTGTGTGTGTGTGTGTGTGTGTCCTGTCTGTATATGTGTGTCCTGTCTGTGTATCTCAGTGTGTGTGTGTGTATCTTTGTGTGTGTGTATCTTTGTGTGTGTGTGTATCTTTGTGTGTGAGTGTGTGTGTGTGTGTGTGTCCTGTCTGGATATGTGTGTCCTGTCTGGATATGTGTGTCCTGTCTGTGTATCTCAGTGTGTGTGTGTGTGTGTGTATCTGTGTGTGTCTCAGTGTCCTGCCTGTGTGTGTGTGTGTGTGTGTGTATCTCTGTGTGAGTGTATGTGTGTGTCCGGCCAATGAGAGGTGTGCGGGGGCGGGCCAAGGGAGCCAATGAGATTGCCGCTAGGGACACAGGGAGGGACACAGGGAGACACATACAGACCCGGACACATAGGACACTTTCAGAAATATATAGTAGATGGAGACTGTAATGGACATCTACCTTAAATCACAGAAAAGTCATGATAAAGCTAAATTGTTTATTCCCCAAACATGTGAAGTAAACAGGCCATGAGCAGAATTGATATCATGGAAATAGTCCAAAAAGGAAAAAATTGAGTGTTTAGCATTGTCCCGAAATCAAGCCTGATTGTTTTCATCTTCAGAGATGGTATATTCCCCACAGCAGTATCCCAACACAGTATATGGCAACGGAAAAGGGGATACTCGGCGAGTGGCAATGAAGTCTTGAATATAAACGCTTCAATGCAGTTGTAGATTTCAAGATTGGACACAGCAAGTCGTCCTGTAGAGATGAGAAGGGGTCCCGGCAAAGCCCTCTCACGTACGATTTGCCTGGGGGTGCGCATGTATATGTGTGTATGTATATATACATGCACACATGCGTGTATGCGCATGTGTGCGTATATGCGCATGCATACGTATGTATGTGATGAGGAATATACCGCTTTATACTCCATTCAATAGTAGCCTCAGTTCCCTAAACATGGGTCGCATTTGCCATTCAATTACCTTCAAGTGACATGAAATACCACTGTTATTATTGCCACAACAAAAAAAATGCAAGAGACCGGCTGTAATATTACAGGTTTTCATCCAATTAATTGACTGCAAATCATGAGCCCACATGCACAGTAATGTGTTAGGATAAAACCAAAGCCTGAGGGGCTACAATTGTAAAAGGAAGAGAAATTAAAATGATCCCCGGAGGCAACAAACATTGAGGGTTTGCTAAATACAGAACATTTGAAGAATTTACTACTTAAAAAACAGTGAAGTGCCATTTAGAGATTTCTAATCAAATAGCCCAATGAGACACATAATTCCAATATTATCCAGTAGATTTTTTTGAAGAAAGGTTTATTTATTTTTCAACTTAAATTTTATTGATAACGTACATGGTTTACAAACATGGCATACATTTGTATTGAAAAAACAACCTCCAACCGATAAAAGTCATCCACTTGTAAGAACTTACAAAACCAGACAAACGTGGTAGACAGACATACATAAATCACGAACCCAAGGGAAAAAAAGGGGGATAGGGGGCGAGGGGTATATGAGGAGGGGGGGGACCTCCTGCCGTGGTTACGCTTGTTGCTCAGCATCTGCTGGCTTGTTTCCGAGGAGACCGAGCGCTCTTCTTGCACCACCCATGACTTGCTCATAGGGCTTTGTCCGTCTCTGTCTAGGGGTCTCTAGCCTGTCCGATTAGTCTGTGTCTTCCCATCGCCACTTCAAGGGAGAACACACTTGCCTCTATTATTGCCATATCGTGGTCCTTTCTACCCCCGGTATGTCTGTCTGGGCCAACCATGGCGACCAGACTTTTAGGTAATTTGCACCAGTGTCATTGATCAAACTCGTCAATTTCTCCATCTGGCAAACCATCAAAATTCTATTCCGAATTTTAGCAATTAGTGGGATTTCATTTTGTTTCCATCGTGCTGCGATCTCCCCCCGTACTGCCATCGCAAAGTGCGCCACCAACTTATTTTCCTTTTTGGAGAGACCCGGATGCGGTCTGTTTAGGAGGAACAACCACGGATCCAGTGGGATGTGTGTGTCTAGGATCTTGTTCAGCCAATCTTTAATCGAGTCCCAGACCGGGCCTATTTTGGGGCAAGACCACAGCATGTGCAACAGATCTGCTTGCTGTCCACATTGTCTTGGACACAATGGGGAGTAACTGGGCAGAAATTTAGCTAATTTTATGGGGGTGTGGTACCATCGCATCATAACTTTATATGCGTTCTCCCTTAAGGTCGTGCACATGGAGCTCTTGGAGGCTGCCAAGACAATACTCGTCCACTCCTCTAGATCCAATACCTCCCCCAAATCAGTCTCCCATTTAGTCATATAACCTGCTTTTTCCATCACTGTCGAGCCAGAACCGGTCACTTCCATGTACATCTGCGATGTAAGTCCCTTGGTGGATGTCCCTGATCGACAGAGCTTTTCAAAATTCGTTAATTGGGTGTGGGGCTGATTTGTCTGATAGAATGCTCTGATCTGGAGGTATCTAAAAAACTCTGCGTTGGGGATATTTTTGCTGGATTTAAGTAGATCAAATGTTTGTATGCCTCGTCTGCCCTCCAGATCCACTAGCCTATTAATATGTTTGTGTTTCCAGATAGTGAAGTCCGCGTTGGTCAGTCCCGGAGCAAACATTGGGTTACCCCACACTGGGGTCATTCCTGATGATTTGTGGGTCAATTTGCATTTGAGCCTGGTTACCTCCCATACCGAGAGTGAGTTGGTCATTGAGGATAGCGGTAGTTTGGTGCCTAACCGCACCTTTTTGGGAAGCCAAATTAGATGTTCCAGTTCAATAGGGGAGCATAAGTCTTTTTCTAGAGCGACCCATCTTTTCGAGTCTGGGTTGGTGTGCCATTGCACAATTTGGCATAATTGAGCCGCTTTGTAATAGGACAACAAGCAAGGTACTGCTAGCCCACCTGTCCCTATTTGTTTGAGCATAATCTGCTTTCCCACTCTCGCGCTCTTTCCTCCCCAGATAAATTTATCTATCTCAGATTGGAGCGAGAGGGAATCCTTCAACCTTAGTGGCACCGGGAGGGTCTGGTAGAGATAGAGAAGGCATGGGAGCAGATTCATCTTAATGCTGTGGATCTTCCCTATCCAAGAGATTTTGTGTGTGGCCCATCTCCCAATGTCCCCTCTCAGGGTGTGCATCAATTTGGGGTAATTTGCCTGGTACAGCATATTGGATGTCTTGGTTACATTAACGCCTAGATATTTAATTTGCTTCTGCTGCCAGTTGAAGTTGAAGGCGATCAACTTCTCCAGATGTTTGGGTAGATTTATATTCAAAGCGTGTGATTTAGACTGGTTAATTTTGAATCCGGAGATCCTGTTGAATCTCCCCAACAAGTCGAACAGATTCGGCAGAGAGGGAAGGGGTTTAGATATTGTCAGGAAAACATCATCCGCATACAGTGCCACCTTATGCGACTGGCTTCCAATGGTAATACCCGTGATATCTTTGCTATTGTGTATCTGAGCCGCCAAGGGCTCCATGCACAATGCTAAGAGGAGGGGGGAGAGCGGGCATCCCTGCCTCGTTCCGCTCTTAATTTGGAAGGGATCTGAAGCAAATTCCTGGTGGGTGACCCTAGCCGACGGAGCCGAGTATAGAGCTAATATAGCTTTTGTCAACTTTGCTCCCAGTCCGAATGCTCCAAGCGTGGCCTCCAAGTATGGCCAGCCTATCCTGTCAACCGCTTTTTCTGCGTCCAGACTGAGCGCCATAACTGGTATCGATCTTGAATTGGCTATTTCTAACAGATCAATAATTCGTCGGTTGTTATCAGCTGCCTGTCGACCCGGGATAAACCCGACTTGATCTGGGTGCACTAGTCTGTTCAGGATGAGACCCAATCTATTGGCCATTAATTTAGCGTAGATTTTTATGTCCAAATTAATCAGGGATATTGGCCTGTAACTTCTACAGTCCTGTGGGTCTTTACCCTGTTTGTGTATTACAGAGATGGACGCTTGGAGCATATGCTGGGGGAAGGGAGTACCTCCCAATACTTGGTTGAACATGCGGAGGAGATGTGGGGTCAACTGCTTCCTAAATTTTTTGTAATAAAGTTTCGAGAATCCGTCGGGACCCGGGGCTTTAGAGGGTCTCAGGTTTTTGATAACCTCAGATATTTCCTCCATTGTGAAGTCACTACCCATTACCTCTCTGTCTATCTCATTCAGACTTGGTAGATTCGAGCCCTTTAAGAAATCCTTCAGGGCTTTCTCCGTTCCGGAGGATCGGATCACCTTTCCCCCATCATACAATTTTTCATAGAAGTTCTTAAATTAATCTACAATATTTTTAGGGTTGGCCGAGATCACACCCGATTCTAAGCGTATGGCCTGGATATTATAGTTCTTAGCTTTGGAATTGATCAGATTGGCCAGCAAGGTATCTGGCTTGTTTGCTTTTTCAAAGAATCATCTCCCTTTGACCAACTTAACGATTTCTCGGCCTGAGAGGTAAGAAGTAGATTCAGCTTAATCTGGGCATCTCTGATTTTTTGGAGTGTGGCCGAATTAGGAGACCTTTTATGTTGGTCCCATAAGTCCTTTAGTTCTTTTTGCCCTTCTATAATTTTTGCGTTTCTCTCTTTTTCTCTTGGCCGCCAGACTAATCAAAACCCCTTTTAATGTTGCTTTATGTGCCTCCCAGAGGGTTATGTGAGAGCGAACACTTCCTTCATTTTCTCTAAAGAAATGTTTAATTTCCCCTTCAACCATCTCCTTCAGTTCGGGGATTTTTAAAAGGGATTCATTCAGTTTCCAGTTTGCTCCCGGTCTGTCCAACCCCATCTGAGCGCACCGTAGCTCTATGGGTGCATGATCTGACCACGAAATATCGTGGATCCCAGAGTGGGTGATCTTCGGGACCAGTCTACTAGAGACAAAGAAGTAATCGATCCTGCTAAATGAGTCATGTGGGTGTGAGTAGAAGGTGTAATTTTTGTCTAGCGGATGTGACTCTCTCCAGACATCGACCAACCGCAAATCCCTTAGCCCTTGTTCCAGAGCCGTAGGCTTGGCCGTTGTTCCAATCCTGGGAGGTCCTGATCTGTCTAGGGCTGCGTTCAGTACTGTATTAAAGTCACCTCCTACTATCAGGGAACCTTTATTGTTTTTTTGGATGGCTGTGAATATTGCGGTATAAAAGGCAGAGTCGTATCCATTTGGCGCCTATACTACGGCAATCGTTATTGGTTGCCGATTTATGGACCCCGTGAGCATGAGGAACCTACCATCCTTGTCTTTTTTCACTGCGTCCACCACCAATCCCACCCTGTTGTGTATAAGTATCGCAACTCCACGTTTCTTCTCCTTTGCAGAGGACAAGAACACTTGTTTGAATTGCTTGTCAAAATATTTTGGGAAGCTGGTGGTGCTAAAATGAGTCTCCTGAAATAACACAATATCGGCCCCTTTTCTCTTGTAATCATTGAGTGCTACCTTCCTTTTACGAGGACAATTCAGCCCTTTGGCATTATGTGAGATAAATGTTAGTGTCATGCTATAAGCGTATTCTCACCTCTCTTTAGTCGCATCACTACCTTAAATGTCAGGGTGTCGCTGGAGAACCTCCGCTCCCCCGCAGTGCTCAGCAGCTTGCTAGACCTCAGCGTTGCACCACCTAGGCAGAAGGTGGGATGGGATGGGGGGGACACAGAAGGAACATAGGACACATAAGGAAAGGTAAACAAAGTGGGAAAGGTACCAGTGGTCCATGACCACTGCCCCTCCCTCGCCTTTGGGTTGTGGGAACCGGGCAGAGCCACCTCCATATCTCCTCCCTTCATCCGGGCCGCTCCACTACTCCCTCTCCCAAGGACTCTCGGGATCTTGGGTGTCCACCCCGACCCGAGTGTGCAGACGCACGACAACGGCCAGAACGCAGTCCCAGCCGGCGTCTGCTTACCATTGCCTTACATAAAGCACTAACTCCTTGTTAAGTCTGGTAACACCAAAAACCTCAGTTAACCTGGGTCCAAATAATAACTGTAGAGAAAATCTCAAATATCCCTCCTTTTAATCTTGAGGATAGTAGCCTCCCTTCCCCTGTGACCCTGTCTATTGACCATCAGATCCACCCCCGGCCTTAACTAAAGCCCCTAAGAACCTAACCAGCTTGTTCCCTTGCTACAATCTTAAGTCCCTCAGTTCCACTAACTTGAGCCCTAATCCCCCTACTCTAGATGTTATCCCCCCACCCTCTTTTTTCTTATCCTCCATAACTTCCTGTGGGACCTTCCCTTCATTTGGCCCCTCTGCCTCTGACCTGCCTATGACCCCCCGCCCTCTATCCCCCTCTGCCCTTGTGGCTGTTAATTCGTGCACTTACACATCAGGCATTTAACTAGTCTCCGTCCCTCCCTTGTGAGCCAGGGGGAGCTCCAGTGCTAGAAACTTCGCACCCCCTAATATGCCTATTTTCCTCTCTTTTATGTTCCATTTCTATGTTTCTCCCGTCTTTATATTCTTGAGTATAATGTCGTTTATTATTTTTATTTTTTTTAATTTTCTGTTTTTTTTGTTGTGTCTTTATTATTTAATGATCGCACCCCCGTATCCTTCCTACTGAGTAACCCTTGTGCGGGAAGTTACGAGACCCCCCCCCCCTCCCTCCCCCTCTTCGCTCGCTGGAGGTCCCTGTAAGTCCGGGTTTACTTCTTCCGGTCCTTCATCTCGTCGTGCTTCCTGGGGGCCTCTGTGTTTCGCCGCCGCTTCCATCTGCCGCCATCTTGGAGGTGCCCGGTTTCCTTCATCCGGATCTTCTCGCGAGATGTGATGACTCCTCTACATCATCTGGTCCCTCCTCGATCTCATTGTGTAGTGGGAGATGATCCAAAATGGCCACCAGTGTCGGAGGAGCGCTGCTGGGGCCATAAGGTAGCGTGGGGCAACAGTTCAACAGGACACAAAGGGTCCCCAACCAGGCTCAAAACCTTAGAGCAACAACAGCAGGAACAGGTAAGGTAAAAAATGTTCTGTATCTTGCATCACATCTTCACTTTGGGCTACGGGGTTGTCTATTCTCAGCTTCTCTGGCTTCCTTCCATCCCGGTTCAGGGGCCGGTCTCCCTGCGGATGCCTCCTCTGGGATCTTGTCTTGGAGCCCCATTTTGGATAAGAAGCTCGCACCCTCTTCCATCCGTCTCAGCGTGCTGGTCGCTCCGTTTCTGGTCACCAGCAGACCAAACGGGTACAGCCATCTGTATCTTATCCCCTCATCACCTTAGTAATGGGGGCTAGCTGTCTCCGTTTGAGTAGGGTAGTGGGTGATATGTCCTGGAATACTTGTAATTTGTGACCCTCGAATTCCGCATCACTCCGGGTCATTTGTCTCTTTCACTTTAAAAAAGTGGAAACGCGCTATAATGTCTCGAGGGGGGTCTCCTTGTTGCGGCCGCAGAGCCCAATGACAATGGTCCAGGTGAATGTCCTGCTATGATCGGTCAGGCATTAGATGTTGCAGCCATCTTCCCACATATTCCTCCGGGTCCGTCTCATCCTCCGACACCCCCCTGATCCGCACATTATTTCGGCGATCACAGTTGTCGGCATCCTCCTGTCTGTAAGATCCCAGACATTTTTTCACTTGAGCCAGCTGTTTGTCCGTCTTGTGTAGGGCTTTAATGGTGGAATCCAGTTTCTTTTCCAGGGAGTCTGTTCTCCCCCCTATCCCGCTTATATCGGCCCTTAATGCAGCTAATTCTGATTGAAAGCACCTCTTTATATCAAGGCAGAATTCCCGCATGTCCCTGCGCCTCATCACTTGATTTTCCCTGCTGCTGTCCTCTCTCATATTCCTCCTCCAACTCTGTGCCACTTCGCGTTGGACCCTCATGGCTTTTGGCGCACGCCGAGTCCCCCTTTACAAAATAATCGGTGAGCACCGTGGAGGTTCTCTGTGATCTCGTCGCCCTTGACATCCTTGCACTATAGGGCCGGTTTGGGGTTATTTTTGGTGTTCGCAGTCAGGCTTTTAATGCTTCATTTATTCATTTATACGCCGGCTGTGAACGGAGCTGTCAACTCACACGTCCATTCAGTCAGCCGCTCCGCGTGCGCCTCCTTATTTTTATTTTTTTTAAGGGGTCACTAGTATTGTAAAAACCACATTAAACTGCACCTTAAAAGTAGGAATACCCCATAGAGCCTCCTGGACTCTTAATAATTAAAAACACATATCTCCCGAACAGAGCCTCCGGTTTTAAAAAAGAAATAAAATAAACAGTTTTGTAAGCGAAGAGATCTTGTAAAACAAGTAAAAAAAAAAAATACAATATATAAAAAAATGTTTTTGAATGGCGATCAGTGCAGACTGCTGAATTAACAACTGCATTTTTGCAATTACTTCTTCTGCAATAAGAATGATATGCACAACTCCCAAACTACTTCATAACAAAATTAGTATTTGCACATTCTGCGATATTGGTTCTTCTATCACTTATACATACAATGGAGAGATAAGAAAAAAGAAAGAAAGGAAACCCAGGCAATTCCAAGCGGGCAAATTCCAGGACAGCGGTAATGCTTTAAAGCGGCAAGGTTTTTTGTTTTTGTTTTGCCCAGCTGTATATGCATGGAACAACCCCAGCAGAGGTGGAAAGGGTAAATGCAGTTCATTGCAAAATGCTCAGGACACACGAATTGTATGGGTATGACCTCGACATACCGGCTAAAGGTCACAAACCTGATGAAGTCTAAAAATGTTGCAGCAAATAGGAAAAAATAGCAAGAAATATGGGCCAGATGACACTCAGTTGAGGATCAGAGAGGTGAGCCTCAACCTGCCTATATTATCACTGGGGTGGCGAAAGCCCAATACAACCACTGCCTTCATCTGAGACCCTGCTATAAATGTATCAATCTTCAGGATTCAAACCATTAAATAGAGCTCTGCTATTAATTCATTTTGGTCCCAAATAGGACAACTGTTCAATAACACAAAACAATAATTATAAAAAAATAAAATTAAAAAAAAAAAACATTTTCTGGAAAAAAAAACACAGATAGTCTTTCATTCTTATATATACAAAGGAGTATTTAATTACAGTCTTCAAAACTGCCATTTCTACCAGAGGAAACTGCAGACACGTTATCCTGCCAAAACAGCCCAACAAAAACAAAATAGGAACGATCCAGGGTACAAATAATAATAATAATAATAATAATAATAATGGCTAGATAGAGAGAGATCAGATAATTATAAAATAGTATTGGTGTATATATGGGGGGAAAAAAGTTGTTAGAAGGGTGCATAAATAAATATATATATATATATATATATATATATATATATATATATACACATACGTTGCTCAGCTCAATGTTTGTAATTATAATTAAGGACAGACAAAGTGAGATACAATATGATATTTGGTCACAAAAGGAGAGGCCCCTATTCCTCTGCACTCTGTCCTTTAATGGTGAAAAATATAGCGTAAAGATACAGACAACACAGAAGGAATTGCTCACCTACTACTCCATTGATGAAAGATCAAATACAAAATATTCTTGTGTTGCCCATTCCACAAGCTGAAAGGGTGTGGGGTGCACACGAGAGAACCAAAAAAGTTCCAACAGAAGAAAATGTGAATAAAAGATTATACTCCCCAAAAAGTGGTTCACCTTTACTGCAATGAAAGATAGAGGATCAGGTCCAGCAACTGCAAGGGGTCTAAAGTAATACAAAAAAATATCAAAGATGGGTGCCAAGACAACAAAATCCAGTCAAGGACTAATGATCATGAAAAAAATAAAGTCAAGCACACCAAAAATAAGGAGAACTCAATAGGTAACAAAAAAGTTAATTTAATGGCTTAACAAATATAGTCATGGTAGCATCCAACATTTCGGTGCAAACAAGCACCTTCATCAGGGTGCCCCGAGGACTGCAAGCCTCCCAAAGAATAGGTGCTAGGTCCATGTGCATGCGCCATGGTGCCAGATGTTGTCCTCAGCCGGAGGAAATGGAGGATGCAGTTTCAGTACCTGCATATTAGCAGGTTTCAAAGGAATTTCCAAAGAATAAAATGCAGTCAAATCTTTGCTTTCACTTTACATCTGCTTAAAGAATTCCGTGAGATTGCCAAACTCTTTACACGGTTTTTGGTCCGCTATGTGGGCCTGCTCACTAAAAGCATTTTGGCTTCTTTGACAATTAGGTTTTCAATTTTGGCAGAGACCCCAACATGCTGGCTGGTTTTCACCTGTTTCCTCACCCTGTATTTGACCCTGTGGGCTGACCGTCAAAATATCATCGTAACTAGGCACACCCATTCCTGTCTGTAGAATAAGGGAGATGGCAACACATTTGGTCTGTGAAAGGAGATGGAAGACATCACGCAAGAGTAACTAAAGTAAAACACTACACACTATATAAGTTAGCATTTCTACAAAGTAAACGATATCATACATACCAAAAAACAGAAGCAGTCCTCCTCGCACTCTCTCTTACATTCTAGCTGTCTTCTATGGTGACGGTCCGGGAGAATGAGCAGGACTTTCACCCTACTGCTCGTAGGAATATGCAATAAATAGAACGTTTCTCTGCCGCAAAACAAAATAAAAGATTCTGAAACCTTCAATATCCGTGTTGCATATTTATTGCAAGAAACTCCAATGGCACATGGTATCGGGGAATTTATCCCCCTTCATCAGGCACACAAAAAATATAGGATATCATAATTTTATCGCACCTGACAAATTCCCCAAAAAGTTATGCGATTGGAGTTTCTTGCAATAAATATGCAACACAGATATTGAAGGTTTGAATCTTATTTGATTGTGCTGTGGATCAAAAATCATCTACACACGAAGAATAAATACACAAAGCGCACCAGGGGTATTATGAAAATATTGGTCAGTTCTCAAGTTGCTGCTAAAACAAAGTTTATCGGGGGTTCAGCTTCTCCCTGATGAAGCACAGTGCGTAATGCGTTGAGGTTCCGTCAGTGCTTTTCACCATGTCATTACATAACGACGCTCCTAGAAATTCTGTCTCTGATATCAGTCTGGGGACCCGGTGCACCCAGTCTCTGATTCATACCATCACATCATTGTGCCATATGGAGCTCCATGTTATTTTATGAATTGTAAGTTTTAGAAGCTACTTGCGATTTTACCAATATATTGTCGCAATACTTACCACTGGTGCGCTTTATCTATTTGTTCTTCTGTTTGGAGATCCGGCTGAATTTCACAGTGGGTGAACAAGCACCCGCACAAGATTGAAGCTGCAATGGGTGATTAATTGATCCGTTTGGATATTCAGAAAGATCTAATTGGAGAGTCTACGTACTTGGAACATACATATACATTTACAACTCTGCAGAACAACTTTGCAGCTGTGAGAAATTAACTTTCCAAAAGCTGTAATTCTTTGTACTCTTTCTATCCTCCAGTACGTGGGAAGTCTCTCCTCCTGCATCTCACTATGCCCTCCCTACTGCTTTTTCTGTTTACTGTTTACTCACTCCTTTGTGAGCGTCTGTTATCTCAAACTTCCCCACTGCACCATTTATACACCTCTCTCCCAACAACTTCTTTACCCCTCAATAAAAAGCACCCCCACAAATCCTCTATTCACACCCTCTATCTACTCCTTCCTGCTGCTGGGGATATCCCCTAAGCCTGAAGCCAGACACACCTGATTTCACTCATGTAAATTGTGTTAACCCTCTCATTTTAATACTGACTAACCATAAAACTTGCCCCACAAATCAAGCATCCCAATAGCCTGCACTCATGGCTATTGTCACACACTCAGTCACTCTTACCACCCATTGTGACCAAGCACTGCCATCTACAGCACTTATTGCCTCACCTGCTATATATTTTTTTTAATTACATAGGAATGAAGCAGGGTGTCTCCTGAACCCTCTTAATTTCAGCTCCTGGGACCCAATACTTACCAGCACACCATACGAGGTGTCTTGGTATCTCGATGCCATTTAAAAGGTCCTGGTCACACGGGCCAATAAGAAGATGCAAGGGATGACGTCACAGCTTCCCTATTGACCCGCAGGATGCAGGAGCTTTGAAGCTGCCATTAGACACCAGCACACCCTACAGTGGCAAGTATCTTGGGAAACAGGGAGTCCCCAGAGGTAAAATTAATGGGCATTAGTTCCTGAGACCTCCTTCAACCCCATTAACAAAAATAAAAAATAAAAAAAACACATGGCTTGGATTGTCTCTATTACATGTTGTTACAAGCATGTGTAAGATTCTCATTCAGGATTCAGAGAATATTTGCACCTTGTGTTTCAAACATTTTTCTTCCATGGATTCTGAATACTGTATGTACTGTATTTTATGCATGAACTAAAAAAAAAATACATGCGTGTGAAAGAGCTGTGTGGGGAATATTTATTTAGTCAACTGGGAGGTTGATGTATCTTTAGAAGCAGCAGTGGCACAAGCTTGAATTACATAGTTAATGAGATTGACACTTCCAAGAGAATGTGTGTCGCACAGTGGTTACCCACTCAGTAATGGAACTGTGAACAACACATTTTGCTGGATAAAATACTGTATGTGCCACAGTGGATATTTTCACATACTAAATAGGTGGTAGTGCAAGTCACATTGTCCACAGAGAATGGATAACTTAATGAGTAGCTTTTTTTGTTTTGTTTCTCAACTCCAGTCCCCAAGACCTCCCAACAGCTCAGGTTTTCTGCATATCCTTGCTTCGAGCACAAGTGGCTCAGTCTGTCCTAGTCACCTGTGCTCAAACAGTGATATACTTGAAATCTGACCTGTGGGGGGGGGAGCTTGGAGTTGAGAACCCCTGCCTTAACCCTTTCAGTGCATGTTGGTCCTGCCACCTCCATGGCCTCAGACGCACCGGCACCAACGATTATGTGATCGCTTCCTGGTTCCTTCAGCTACGTTCGTGGTCAGTGCTCCAAATGCAAATGCCGCCTAGAAGATTAGCAAGAGACCATGACGTACAGTCTACTGTATGTCATAAGGGCCCTAAGGGTGACACCCTTTGGGCACCCAGAGCCATAGCTACTGTGCCATGGTTTCTGGCACCTTGGAGGGGGGGGGGGGGGGGGGGGAAGAGGACCATGTCCTAGTAGCTACTACATATGACAAAAGTGAAAAACCAGGCGCTAACACCCTTAGGTGCCTACTATCAAATAAATGATGTGACAATAAATGATGTGCCAATAAAACAAGTGATGTATCAAGTGATGAAAACAGTGAATATAAATAAATAAAAGTGTCACCCCCCTGCTTCTACCCTCCGGTGGGGTTGTCTTCACTCTTCCCCAAAAATGCAGATAATCTTCTCACAATCCAGGGGGAGCATGGGGAGTATAAACACAAGAAACAGCACTCTAAGTGTAGATGTACTTATAATTATAATAAATCCCTAGTGAAACTTGGCCCCTATGGGTGTCCTACTCACAAGAAGGTAGTGATAATCAAGCAGAGGTAATCGAGGACTGATCGTGGATATCAGGAAAAACGGAGTTGCCCCTTCATCGGGGGAATGGGACCTCAGCAAGAGAGAAATGCACGCACATAGCACAGATCATATGATTTCAACAATTTATAAAATGACTCTTAAAAATGCACAATTACAGTGTTGCAGATAAAAAACAGCATGTAAGCTATAATAAGCTCATAATGACCACTTGGGAGACAATTGCCGCCTCTCACCGCACCGGACCCGACGGGAGATCTGGCTGGACCCCTCGATCGTGTGCTGGGGACTCTGGATACTCTGCTCCGTCGCCAATTCCCTGGTGTTGACGTCACTTCCGGTTTCGCGGTTGCGGTGTAGGCTGGGATTCCTCTCTCCCCAGTCACGTCACAGATGGGTGGTCCCACTCTACGCGTTTAGCCAACCAATAATACGGCTTCCTCAGGAGTGTACCTCCCCCCACACTAGACAAGCTTTATATACTAACATCAATCTAAAAGTAATCAGTGCTATGGGCTATCACCTGAACATATTGTTAGACAGGTGTTCAGGTGATAGCAAATAGCACTGATTACTTTTATTGATGTGTCAAAGCATAGAAATAAGATCAATAAGACAAGGGTTCAAAACAAAGTAACACATGAGTTAATATGTACCAAGGCACAATTTGGGAGACAAGAATTCAGAAAGAACTCAAGCCTCTGAAAACATATTGCTTAGTATCACATTTTTATACATTTCAAAATGAGTAATACACCCCTTAAGGGGGCTGGCTTATAGATAAATGATGATATGATGACATGCAAAAAATATATTTGCTGATGCCTATATATGCTTTACATTGCTATATTCTTATCGATAATTTACCATAATATGGGCCTCCCAACCCTGTGACATAAGGGAGTTACTCTGTCCAGCCCTGTATGTATGCTGTGGCTGTCAGATAAGAAAGAACTCAGATCAGCAGGAATATCTTAGGAGAAATTGCTTACGAATGCTATTTCAATTCTTGCCTGCCCCGTAGGAATTACAAAGGGGGTTACATCCAGAAGCGATACTCTGCAGATTCAAACATTCACAGTTCATTCATTCATTCACGAATGAGACAAATATACATTCATATAGCAAACACTCAGAAAATGGTGGTTTAGGCCAAAATGGAGGTGATGATAGCCACTCACATTATCTCAATCTTCACAGATGTTAGTATATAAAGCTTGTCTAGTGTGGGGGGAGGTACACTCCTGAGGAAGCCGTATTATTGGTTGGTGAAACGCGTAGAGTGGTGCCGCCCATCTGTGACGCGACTGTGGAGAGAGGAATCCCAGCCTACACCGCAACCGCGAAACCGGAAGTGACGTCAACACCAGGGAATCGGTGACGGAGCAGAGTATCCAGAGTCCCCAGCACACGATCGAGGGGTCCAGCCAGATCTCCCGTCGGGTCCGGTGCGGTGAGAGGCGGCAATTGTCTCCCAAGTGGTCATTATGAGCTTATTATAGCTTACATGCTGTTTTTTATCTGCAACACTGTAATTGTGCATTTTTAAGAGTCATTTTATAAATTGTTGAAATCATATGATCTGTGCTATGTGCGTGCATTTCTCTCTTGCTGAGGTCCCATTCCCCCGATGAAGGGGCAACTCCGTTTTTCCTGATATCCACGATCAGTCCTCGATTACCTCTGCTTGATTATCACTACCTTCTTTTGAGTAGGACACCTATAGGGGCCAAGTTTCACTAGGGATTTATTATAATTATAAGTACATCTACACTTAGAGTGCTCTTTCTTGTGTTTATACTCCCCATGGATTGTGAGAAGACTAGTAGCTACTACATCCAAAAATCCTGCTACTTTTACTAGGGGAGATCACATACTGCGTAGCGCAGTCTGCACGGATGGTGGATAGAGGGGGGGGGGGGGGGAAACGAGTCCTCTACTTCCATCATTATTGACGGGAACGGTCACATGAATGGAGTGCCGTGACACTATGGCCCCTCTGATGCTCAAAGGGTTAATGAACCAAGTTCTTTACATTTATACAGTATCCTGTATTTCATTTTGAACATTTCACCTCCTGACATAGCCATGTTTAGTTTAACCACTACAGCTTTGTAGCTTATAATAAAAAAAATAGTTAGTTTGAAAAACTGTGCATACATTACTGTATTTGTAATTAAACATAATGTGACATTATTGGTAGGGGGTGAATACTTCTGCAAACGTGTGTGTGTGTGTGTGTGTGTGTGTGTACATATGTGTGTGTGTGTGTAACACAGAGAAGGGATCTGACTGTATATAGTCTGCAAGTGTTCAATGTATATAGAGGATAGGATCTCCCCTCTTATTGTTTGACATTTAGGGAAAGTGCCCTGATTAGATAGAGACCTTAAGAATGGTTTCATGCTACTATCTGAATCCATATAGCAGCAGCCTATACCCCAAGGGGGCTCCACAGTGTACAGCCCTGCGGGATAGTTGGACCAGCCCAGAGGGTCCATAGCTGGACATACTCCAGATCGCCACGAGGTGGCATGCCGTGCCCATGAGGGAGAAGCAGATCATCCAAAGAGGGAGAGTAACACAAGGACCGACAGGGGCAATAAAGAGATGAAGCTCTATCAAGGCCGCCCAGAAAAGAGGGCAACAACAGGGATCAAGCCCCTTAGCGGGCCCAGATAGGGGTAGCTAGGGAAGTAGGTTCAGACAGCACCATGAAGAATGAAGTTGTGTATATACCAAGTTCCCAATGTATAAGGATGCAACCAATAAAGATGCTGTTGAATGAATAAAGTTGCTGGCTAACATCATACACCCCTTGCATGTAAAAATGTCCGACTGAAAAGACAGGAGACAAAAAGAAAGGGGAGATATAGGCAGTAAAATACCCCCCCCCCCCTCCCCCCCATACAATGTTGAAAAAGTATTCCCAGGTCAAATGTTGAAAATTACATTTTAAATTCTGATTCAATAGAACGCAGATTCAGATTACAAAAAAACTATGTACAAATGGGTGTGAATCTCTGGTCACATTGCTTCCTTGCTACATAAAATACTGCATGGTAAACCCCTCCATCTGAATTTAATCTGTACATTAAAGTAAACATTAAAAATTACATTAAAAAAAAATATCTTGAGATCCTTTCCCTAAAATTTCAATTACTTGCTATATAATACTTTGCCGGTCTGACAGTAAGCACACACACGCACATGTTAGTTGGAAGGTAAGGTTCTTGTTCAGAAACTGAAATTAACACTTCAGCTAGGGACCCCCTGCTTCTCATCTAAAAAATAAAATAAAATAAGTGTGTGTGGGGAGGAGGAGGGGGGGGGGGGTTAGGAATGGGGAGAGGAACTGCTGTTTTAACCTCTCCCTTTACCTTTTTAACTGTTTTCTTTTCCCTGCCATATCCAATACCTTTTTTCAAATCACTATCCCTAACCCCTAACACAGGAGTGGCCAACTGCAGTCCTCAAGGGCCACCAACAGGTAAGGTTTTAAGGATATTCCTGCTTCAGAACAGGTGGCTCAATTAGTGGCTCACCCATAATGGCCGAGCCACTGATTAAGCCACCTGTGCTGAAGCAGGGATATCTTTAAAAGCTGGCCTGTTGGTGGCCCTTAAGGACTGCAGTTGGCCATCCCTGCTCTAGAGATTGGGTCATAAGGAGGTTATTCCTAAAATGACTATTACGGGCATGAAGCAGGGGTTCTCCAGGGCTGAACCACGTTAACTTCAGCTCCAGGACCTCCTGCTTCCAGGGATACCACCACAGGGTGTGCCGGTAGGTCTTTGGAGTTTACATTTCCAGGTCACGCAGGCCAATAGAAAGCCCCACGGGATGACGTCATGGCTTCCTATTAGCCCGCATGACACGAGATATTTAAGACGCCATTTCGTTAGGCCCACAAGCTCCCTGACTGCAGAGATACCAGCACCGCTATGGAGGTATCTCTAGAAGCAGGCGATCCGCGGAGCTGAAATGAACAGCTCCAGAGACTCCCAGCTTCAATCCTATAATAAAAAAAAATGTAAGTAAAAGTAAAGGTTTTCTGCTTTAATAAAGCCAAAAAAAAAAAAAATTTAAAATTAAAAATAAATAAATGTTTCACCTTCAGATATATCTCAGAAACAGATGATTGCTACAAAGGAAATGTACATCACACCTACGGCTGTCACCGAATCCTTAAATAACCTGCTCCAGCATTTGTGCAGAAAAAAAAGCTTCACTACAAATAAATCACCAATGGCTCCATTACACAAGTAACGTCTACTTTCTCATTGCTGACAATTAAAGAAATATAAGATCACGGCTTAGGCCGCGCTTATAGCGCCGGCGACGTCGCCCGAAAACAAATACATTGCCGCCACGTGCGCTTATAGTGCGCGCGACGGCGACAAAGCGACGTCGTGGAAATTGCAAGCCGGCAAAATTAGATTTTTCAAGGGCTGTCGCGTCACGTGACGGCCTTTAACAAATCAGATTGCTGGAGTCCCGCGACCCCGCCGCCCGGCGAAACATAACTTTCGCTGGTGGTGGCGGCGGCGGCGTGTCGCCATCGACGGCTTTATAGGCACGGCCTTAGTAGTTACTTGGTTCATTGAAGTAAATATTGTGGTCACCAAAAAAGCAGAAGCCAAGCTTATGCCATAATTGTGTCAACTTTGTCACCTCTCTTGCACATTGAGAAAATGGGTTGAATTGCTTTGTATCCTTTAGTTAGTTTCATGAGACATGTCATCTCCTGGGATTTGTGAGATACAGCTCAAACAGGTTTTGCTCACACACAACAATCTTTGTTTTTCTGGTTCTTTTAAAATCGATAAAGAAAAACAGATTGAAGAGGATTAAAAAATAAATAAATAAAGGAACCAAACAGTAGAAATAATGTGGTCAATTCCACTTAAAATGTGCAGGTATACAACAGTGCTTTCCCTTTTCATCTTGCTTCATACTCAAGCACTTCCATTTGGAGATGTCAGGACTACCGGTAAAAGGAAAGGAGGGGGGGGGGGGCTCTAATTTCTTTAGCTTGTTGCAAATAGTGCGGTCGGGTTATAGCACCTGGTTGGTTATACATTGGTTTTTATTGCTTTTTTTTTTTTAGAATGATATTTTCATAGTTGTGGAACACCTTGCACTTGGATACTACATTTTTATACGAAAGGGTTCCAGAATTTATAATATTGCAAAAGCTCTCATAGAGGATTCTCTGCTACCGGTCTATATTGAGCAGCAGTTCGTAACGCTGTAAGACATCACGTAATGTGATTTCTGGTAACGAGCACATCTGATACCTATGGTACAGGCTGGCAGCAGACGATTGGAGTGTGCTCTGTTCCCAACATGAAGGGGTTAACTTCTGCTGGCAGCAGTTTCCAGGTGTAATCAATAAACCCAAGATGCACTGCTCAAAGGGCTTGTTTTTTCCAGGTTAGATCACGTCCAGCGTTCCCATGGAGCACATGATGCAATCTAACTAGTGAAAAACGGAGGCGGTTCCCTCCTCTTCCAGTTCCTCCAAAATGGCCACCGCAGTCACATGACTGCCCTGTGCCGGAGGAGCGATGGAACTCTGGCACCACGACCCCTCCGGCACGCTAAGGGTTAAAAACCAGCCTAAGAAAACACCCAATGACGCATACAGGGGGCTGAGAGAAGGATATCTACCTGGAGTCTTGTGACTCAGAAAGTCTACTTTGGAAAGGACTGTATTGGGTTACTACTGTGAGGGTATCCATTGAACTTCTGGTACACATATTGGGTGTTTGATGGGGGACTAGCTTAGCTGGCCAGTGATGGTAGTTAGGGGAGTCTTATTTGTTTAAGGCTATGGATAGAATAAACAACAGTGAATTACACTCCTGCCACACTATTTATTTTCCAAATTTGTTTGAGGCAACTGCGATGAGAGCTCTAAGGATGTAAATATTAATGAGGTTTGGAAGTCTACAATGTGTGAGCATGTGTCATATTACATATTTGTGTGGTCTTCCCTGTTTGAGGTCTAAATTAGCTAAGCAAAGGAAATAAACATGTGATGCTGTCACAAGTACCCATGTGTATGCGACAGTATGTGAAAGGGTTTAAGAATATCCAGCTGACACTCTTACCTCCCCGCAGGATACTAAAAATTAGCAATAATTCCCTCACAACCATAGCACTACACCTCAATTACGCTGCCACCACCAAGAATAATTAAGGTTTTACCCTCAGGAGTTCTTGGGTCCCCCCTCCCACACCCTGTTCACTAGAAAAAGATGTAATTAACACACAAACCCAATGTAGCAAAATGTGTCAGAAAATGCGGTTAATCTCTTCATAAGGGTATTGGACACAATTAGAGCCCCAAGACCATACTTCTAGTAATTCTAAATTGAATAACGAAAAGTGTAGAATGCTTGTTCTAGAAAAGGAATGTTACAAAAACATACAAGGAAGAGTAGAGGCTCCAGGGATTTTACAAATGCAATAATTTATGGAAGCCAAATAAAGTGGCCAACGTTTCGGCTGTCCAGCAGCCACTCCTTGACAAAGCCTGCTGTGACAGTCGAAACGTTGGACACTATTTGGCTTCAATAAATATTTGCATTTATAAAATCCGTGGAGCCTCTACTCTTCCTTTTTTGTGTATCCTGTACTTGGATGGCAGTGGGCCTTCCCCTTCGCTCAGATATCAGTATCTCACATTTATTTTTGATTATTGGAGTGCAACATTTTCCCACATTACACAAAAAAAAAAAAACATACAAATACATATACAGACTTAAATAAACTAAAATAATACAAACTAAAAGAATACAACAGACCTATATGTTACCAACAAGCAATTTTAGATCCTTTCAAAGGAGGTCTTGAAGTTGAATGTATGAGAACTCACGTGGTATTGATATGACACCCCCACAATAGATGAATTCTGTTTTTGGCACTCCCAGAACCTTACTTTTAAATACCTAAAAAAAAAACAAGACAAAAAGGGCAAACCTTTTGTGGGTGTATCTTATCTCCCACTCAAAGTTCCCTTTACTTTTTTTAGGCTGGGGGAAAGAGAATGATTTTAAACCCAAATTAATCTGCTGAACCCCATAACTCTCTCCCTATAAGCCCTAGACTAATGCTACCCTCATCGTTGCATTCGAATGGTTTTGCCAATGGATTAGGTGCTGTTTTTGCGCAACGCAACTTCTAATTTTGAGGGCGGAAACATACCAGAGACATGCAAACAACACGCCTGCATATGTATTATCAATGCAACCAGGTATGCATGCTTCTCACAAATCAACAACGTATTTTATTGCAGCTTGCCCAAGATATGAATGATCATACAGGAGTGTAATACAATGTGGTTCATTCTGTCCACAGATTTTTTTTTTATAAACTAAGGATATGAATGGTGTGCTGTCACCTTTGTATGCTGTATGTAGGTATAGAGAACAAGAACCCAGTTACAGCGCTCAGTGCCCTAATTGAATGTTTAACGAGTATAATGAAAAGAAACTTTTATTTATCATCAGTATAAAATAATGGGGTTAAAAAAGTCCAAGGACTGGACACATTAAATCCTATGTCGAGTACTTAAAGCACTCTGGATTATATATGATAGGAACAATTGAGTGGGATTAAATCAATGTTCCCAAGGGAGCTGGTATACAGCTGACCCGAATAGGGTAAATAAGTCCAAGACCTACAAAATTTGTAAATTCATAAACTGCCTGAGCTCGGGTATAATCTATCAGGGCATTTGTGATTGTGGGATGATCTATGTAGGGGAAACTAGGCGTCCCCTCAAACAAAGGGTTTTGGAACACATCGGTACAATACGGAATAAGACAGATAAACCCTTGGTGAGACATGTGAACTCCGATCACCAGGGTGATATTGCCACAAAAAAGTTTGTTGGGATAGATCAATTCACTATGGCTAGGAGACGTGGTAATTGGGATACTGTCCTACTGGAAAAGGAGGCCAAATGGATGTACACATTGAGGACATTGTCACCCAATGGCCGTAATCAAGGTTTCCTTTTAACTCCTTTTATTTAAGATGATAAACTGGAACATCTTTTGCTGTTGTTATGCAGGTCCCCACTTCTCCGGTATTAATCATTGTATTTATTTAACCAAGCTTGATATAAGTTCTGTGCATGTGCACACAGTTTACAGCATATTCTGTTGCCACTCTGGCTATTAGGACGGTTAAACTCCTGCCAATTTAATTACTCATAACCAATACGTTTCTATTACAGTGGACGATTGAATCCACTCAGGGTAGATAATTTATCTGCACTAATCCTACATCTGTGAAATACATCACAGCAGAGTACAGTGATCATCAGGTATTAAATATACTCCTATACTCACACACACCTTATGAGTGTGCGACAGCACCACTCCTTCCTTTTGTGTCTTAAGACATGTGAATGACCCTGTGTAGCACTTTAGTTTTGAACTGTGTGAATATTGTTTATATGTATCCCAGTCAGGTGCAGCACTGTAAAAACTAGTTCAGATACACTTCTGCACAGCTAAGTGCTTACTTTCTTGTATATGTTTTGTAGCCACTCATGTTTATTAAATTTGATTTCATTACGGGTGTTCCAGGTACATACCACATGAGGCGGCTACTGGAGCGAGTCATCCAACCAATAGAAACACTCAACAGCAAATAAATATCGTACTGCATCCATGGAACCTCCCCTTCTCCTCACAGCCCTGAGAAAGAGTTTCCTACACGAAACGCGCATGTCGGCTCTACACACGTGCAGGGTCAGCACTGACATGGCAGCCTCCAGTCTCGCATTGCGAGCAGCCGCCAGACCCGCGCTCGTGCAGTTTACTTTTCACAGGAGTAACGGTGTTCCTACACAATACACAGTAGGTGAGGACATGTTAGTTTGGGATTTGGTCTGTACATTGCACGGTTGCGTCCATTCATTAATATGGACATAGACAAGCATATGACCACACCGTAGCATTGTATTGCTGGTACACTACTTTTTGCACACCTTTAGGGACCCTTTTAGTAGCTCTAGTACAGTAACTGGTGGTTGAGCCCATTCATTAATATGGGCATAGGCATACCCAATTAGCCACACCACCCTCTAGGTACCTTATGCAACTTACCCACTGCTATACTTGACTGCCATCAGTATTAATGTAACTCCTTCTTGCAGTGGCAGTCTCTGCATGTGACAACATTATCACTCTACCAGCGTACCTACACAATAGGACAGTGTACTCATAGGTGGTCTAATACATTAGTGACTACTTAAGTACACAGCTAGCCCTATCCCTCACTTCTGCCCTATCCCTGCTGTGTTAAGATACACCCTATTAGGGTCAGCTGCATACCAGCTCCCTTGGGAACATAGATTTAATCCCACTCAATTGTTCCCATCATATATAATCCAGAGTGCATTAAGTACTCGACATAGGATTTAATGTGTGTCCAATCCTTGGACTTTTTTAATCCCATTATTTTATACTGATGATCATTAAAAGTTTCTTTTAATTATACTCATTAAAAATTCAATTAGGGCACCGAGTGCTCTAACTGGGTTCTTGTTCTCTATACCTACATATTCTCTTACTACCCAGAGCACCTTACCCTTAACCATTACTTACGCATTATTTAGCTGCAGCGTGGCATCTCTAATTTATAATACCTTTGTATGCTGGCCAGAGGGGGCCCAGAGATTTTTATGCTGTCCCTTTGAAGCTTCCTGTCAGATCTGGAGTCTCTGTATACCGTCACCAGTCACTTTATAAACATGTTCCTTTTTATCGTTTTATTGGACAATTATTGCAGACACCATGACGACCCAGGCTACCCCCACAGGAGACGGGCACAAATCAAAAAACAAGATTTTACTGAAATCGGGTAGAACAAATAAAGCCTGCTTTTTTTTCTTAAAAAAAATATGATATCACTGACTGCCAAGCAGCCATTCAGACAGTAACTAATTAATCTCAGATGAATTATGCCCAAAGTATGTACTGTCCTAAAAGATAATTTAATTTTCAACTTATGTTTAAGGTCAAATGGAATTATATGTTTACAAGGTTCAGAAAATTGCAGTATCTGGAAAAAGTTAGAACTACTTGTTCTGTGTGCTCTTACTTACAAATGCCGACAACAACGTGTTAGGCAGCGATTATAGTGGCCGCACACAACGTTGCGCGACTGTCGCTCGCACGAACCCTACACTGAGGTTCGAGGCGACAGGGAGGCGTGGCGGTGACATCACGTGAGCGGTTCGCCCTCATTGGCTGAACCGTGGACGTGAACCTGCCGACGTGCGGCAAAGCCCAAATTGTTTGTCTGCTCTAGAATCGCGCGCGCTTCATCTGTCGCGAGATCTATGGGCGGCCTCAGAAGAGGTCTGTTTACGCCACGCATGCGCAGTCGCTATAACCACGGCCTTACATATAGATGTAGCAGACTTTATTACTGATTAACGCATTTGTTAGGGAGAAATATTGTTAAATAACGCGGCAGCATTAACACTACACATCTCATTAGCTTGAGTAAAAACACCTGCTACATGTGTACTCTACTTTGACGGAGATGGTCAAAAGAGAAAGCGAGATTGGCAATTGTTTGGCTAGACAGAGAATAGGATTCTACACTTGGGCTAAACAACATCCATTCATTGCTATTGTACAATTGCCCCTCTACCCACATTAGAGATGCTGAAGCGAAAAGATATGTAATTCATATTCTTAAAGACATTTGGGGTAAGATTAAGAACGTACTATACAGTGCAGTGATAGTAAAAAACACATCTAGTCAAACTAACTGGTTTATTATGACATAGGCTCCATTAGCTGAGGATCTGAAGATTGCATGGCCGCTTTAGAAAACATACCTTTAAAAACAATGCAAAGAAAAGCTTACCCAATAGGGTCACATATACTTTAATGTCAGATGAGAACAACTTGGCCCACCTAGTCTGCTGGCTTTTCTCTATTGTAAATCATTAAACCCTATTTGATCCTTGGCTTTCTTGCATATTTAGACTAGCCTTATGTTTATTCCAGGCATTGATATGATAACTATATACAAATATATTCGGCGACAGTACAAGGAGCTTTCAAAAGAACTATTCATCCCAAGGGCAGTACAAAGGACTCGGACCATCCCTTTAGGTTGGAGGAAAGGAGATTCCCCAGCAACAAAAGGAAAGGGTTCTTTACAGTAAGGGCAGTTAAAATGTAGAATTCATTACCCATGGAGACTGATGGCAGATACAATAGATTTGTTTAAAAAAAAAAAAAAAAAGGTTGGACATCTTTTTAGAAAAGGAAAGGTATACAGGAATATACCAAATAAGTATACATGGGAAGAATGTTGATCCAGGGATTAATCCGATTGCCAATTCTTGGAGCCAGGAAGGAATTTATTTTTCACCTTATGAGA
The DNA here is from genome assembly GCF_040206685.1 of Ascaphus truei. Classification (NCBI taxonomy): domain Eukaryota; kingdom Metazoa; phylum Chordata; class Amphibia; order Anura; family Ascaphidae; genus Ascaphus; species Ascaphus truei. Next base: position 86,182,447 of record NC_134486.1, read on the forward strand.
TATCATTGGATGATGTGCGTCACGGGAGGCCAGCGCTTTTAACACCAAATTACCCGGATCCTTTGATTGGCTGCATGGGTTAAGTATAGGACTGTAAAATAATTTGTAATTTATGCTTTGCTCAATCTACTCTGTGGGAATAATTCCTTCCCCCATGCACCTTGGCAGCTTAGCGTATGAGGCCCGTCCCCTTTACCTGGCACCGCTCAGTTTGGGCAGAGCAGCCATTTGCCAGGGTGGCTTATTGAAATTCTTCCTCTTCCTCCCTCCCCCTGCAAACAACTGGTTAATACCTCCATATCCTGAATTGCCTTTGAAGCTTTGAGGGCAGAGATCCCCCTGTTTCTAATGTAAATGGATTTTTATCCATACTGAATGACTTCCTCTGAACCTTACTTTAATAATAAATAAAAAAATATATATAAAAACCTTGTGTACTTTTTCTTTTCCACTTATACAGAGAAACCTTGCCATATGATACACTGAGCCACTCCCTGGTTCTGTTTTTTTGGGGGGGCATATACCGGGGACCTTTGAACGTAATTCAATTCCCTGCCCAGTCTTACTGTTCTGGTCTGTGCTGAAGCAGGGAGATTTGGCAGTGAGCACTCCGCTGGTTGGCACTCCTGGAACAGTAAAAAAACACATGCATCTTTATTACCAATGCAGTTACATGCCATGATTGGGTTGAAGAGCAGACAATCACAATTCCCCCATATGGCTCAGGGGCACCCAGCCGGGCATAATACCTTTATTTACTGGCCTGGGTACCCCCTCACCGTCACAATATGACACTGGGGTTTTTTGTTTGCCTTCCTCTGGATCAATAATAAAGTATAGATATAGGATAAACTATTTTGTCTAAATTTAGCATAGGTTGAACTTGATGGACGTATGTCTTTTTTCAACTTCATCTACTATGTAATTATGTATTAGCCCCCAACACCTCTGCTGGAAGGCAAGTCCAAAAATCCACCACCCTTTCCATGAAGCACTTCCACACATTTCCCCTGCGCCTGCCACCCTCCAGCTTCAGAGCATGACCTCTTTCTCCCCCTCTGAACTGTGCTTCCCTCCTGTACCTTGTTGAACATACATACATACATACATGCCACACTTCATTGCCTACAACAGAATACATTATGTACAATTGCAGATACAATACGTATACACAAATTCTGTCATAATATAATTCAGTTTGACCTATTTCAGAATGACATTGCAAAGGAGCTATCGGTCAATGGCAATACACTTTCATGTTTAGCAAAGAAACTAGCCAACTTAAAACAAAAGTCAACATGATTGTGCCAAACCCAGCTAGTGACTGAAGTGGGACCCAGATGTAACCCTGCTGCACAGCCTGGCTTCTGCGACAGGGAGACAGACATGAGAATTGAAGACAGCTCAACAAATTGCACAATATTAAATGTACCAGGTCACAGAGCAATGGGATAAGAAACATCTTTCACTAGCAAAGCAAAATGACAAAAACAAGATCACGAGCATCTGAAAGCAGTATGCTCCATTATTTACCATATACACTTAGCAGAATGACTTGCTTACAGAGCAGATGGCTCCATTACACACCATACAAGACACAAGCAGCGTTGTGCACTGGCCCGATTTCTAACTGATGGAATTTTAGGCTATGCTAGGTATGCAAAGGAGACGCGAAAAGCTGCAACACTTCCTATTGGAAGAAACGTGTCCCCCTGTGAGAGTGACATTGTTTTGATATGTAATGATATAGATATAGATATATATTCTACATTTATTTAACAAAGAGAAAGCTCTTCTGACCATATTTTAGAAAGATGTATAAAATATATTATGCTTAAAACACTGTATGCATTGTTTTTTCCCCTGAAATATATTACTTGGGTTAGGACTGCCAAACAAGTTGTTTAGGGAACCTCACGTGCGCATTACTACATTTTTATTTCCAATAAGTGAGCACTGGTAAAAGGGAACAACACTTCGCAATGCGTAACCATTTAAGCAAAGTTTTAAATTTGGGATATGAAGCATAAAAATAAAAAATACATTATATATACACAGACAGACACATTTAAAACGCTTTACTGTACTTAAGATTCATAAAAAGGATTTCTTGAAACAGACCTCTCGCATTATATGCAACAGATATGTTGGAATTTGTAAAAACATTAGAGCGGCGAATGTCCTCATTAAAGTTCCCACTGCTCGGACATGCACAAAAACAGACAGGTGCAACATTTATACCAGCTTACTGCAAAAATGTCACCAATTTTGTCAGAATTAACAAAAAATGGCAGCAAATTAGAGGCCATGTGATATTGGACACTGACAATGCTTAGCAAGTTTTTTTCTGGTGAATGGTGCCCATATGCAATGGGGGGGGGGGGAGGGGGGCGGGGAGGGAGGGAAATGTCACTCATCTCTAGTAAACAAATAAAAAGTAAGTGACAGAAAACACTTCTCTTATAATGAAGTAGTATTTGTGGGTCACAGGGGATACACACCTTATTCAATGCACATTTCCTGGATTTAGTCATATTACTTTAGAGCAGAGATTCTCAACATCCTTGTGTGTCAAGTAGATATACCTTTAAACAAAATTCAAATAAAATGAAATACCTGCAGTTGAAGCAGTAAAAGGAAACTACAAAATCAGTCAAATTAGTACAGTATTTAGGATAACTTGCATAGAAAACCATGGCATGAAAGAAAAAAGGGTCATCTGTAATCTAAAAATAAACTAAACTAGGTGTCACCATGCAGAGAGAAAACACACATACACTGAATTAGTGGCAGCGATTGGTTCAATAGTTACAATACATGACGGGCACCTCTTAAACATTAGGACAAGGATAAGTATTATACTGTACATTATTTTTGAACGTGTACGAAGTCTCCCTTTGATGATGCCTCTGAACAGGGGAGGGTGCGGGGAAGGTCTAGGGGAGTTGTCTTGTCTGCTCACCATCAATTTATAGGATTTATGGACATTTCCATGTCTAAGTGCCAATAAGAAAATAGAGAGACCGAGGCCGCGCTTATGGTGCTGGCGACAGCGATACGACGGGTGAGTTACCCGTCGCCACAGGTGAAAGTTATATTTCGCTGTGCGGCGGCGGCGCGGGTTCCTGGCATTTGATTGGTTCAGGGGCTGTCACATGAGGCAACAGCCATTGAAAAATCAAATCTTGCCGACTACCAGTGTTCGTGACGTCGCTCCGTCGCGCTTACTATAAGCGCACGAGGCAGCGGCAATGCATTTGTTTTCGGGCGATGTCGCGTCGCTATAAGCGCTGCCCAAGGAGGGGACCGTAAAAATCCATCCAGAACTTTAGGTCACAAATGTTTACAAACATACTCAGGATAAAATGTAAAATAATTATTTGAAAAACACATTGGTCTGAAATTTTTCGTCAATAAATAAAATGTTTTCTTTTTTGTTTTCTTCGTCCTACGGCAGTGCACACCTGTGGGATTTCTGCTGCAGTAACTAAGATGGATATGATCCAGAACAGCTTGTAGAGTTCTTCTTTCAAAGGCTGCATCAGCCAATAATTCTCTATCCAATCTGTAGTGCTTGATAAAGGTGAGCTTGACAGCTTTGGAGATGCATGAGCCTTTTCCATCCATGAAGCAGCAAGGGCTCTGGATGAAGGCTCCCAAACTCTTAAGCATTCGCCAGTTTTGGACACAACAAAGGCAAGGCTATTTCCGGATTGAGATGAAGGGATGAATTAACCTTTGGTGTGAAATCTGGTGTTTTAAGTACCACTGTGTGTTGAACAAAAGATAGTTTCTTTGGATAATAAAGCCTGTATATCTCCCATCTGTCTGGTGGATGTAACTTCCACAAGAAAGAGGGTTTTCAAAGTAACATTTTAATGGAGATTTCTTGTTAAGGCTCAACGGGGAGCAGATTTGAACCAAATTCTTCACCTTGGGTTAAATCCTAAAAATTGCCTTGAATGACTTAATGAATTAAGAATTACATGATCTAAGGACAATTTGCCACAGCATGTCCGATTATACCTCCTACAGTCGCCTGAAGGTATTCAGGGATAGATTTTTATTAAAACCTTGATGCAAGAATTTGAGGATAGGTCAAATAGGAGCCTGTAAGAGAAATCCTTTTATTATTACACCAAAAGGAAATTATTTTTAACGCTCTGCCATATGCTTTTTTAGTGGATTCACTTATCGATTTCAGAAAAATAGATGGCTGTATATCAATTAAAAAAAAAAAAAAAAAAAAAACAGACCTTGTGAGGCCAACACTCAATTCAACATCCAGTCTAATAATTTCAGCCTATTCAGATCTGTATCTGCCATTGGAAGATTAATCTGGGGTTCAAAGAAAGATGCCACGGTTGTTTAATGGGCAGATCTAGCAGGTATGAGAACCAGGACCTTCTTGGCCAAACATGGTCACTGGCTATTACTGTAGCGCTGCTGCTCTCAAGTTTCTTGATGACTGATGGAATCATGGCAAAAGGTGAAAAGATATAGGCCAGTTTGAAATCCCAAGTCGGCATCATTTCATCCAGATGCCATGGATGATCTGTGGTGAACCTTGAGCAGAATTGCACCACTTTGCTTTTTGAGTCTTTGTGGTTGGTCGCATGTGTCTATAATCATCTGTAATCCCTTTACATCCAAGGTCCACTCTATTTGATGAAGAGCATGGTGACTGAAGAAGTCTGCTTCTGCATTTAATGTAGCAGTATTGAGAAATGCTGATGAGATTGTGCTCTGCCCACGTGATCATTTTTTGTACTTGGAACTACAAAATATGACTTGTCATGCCCCTTTGTTCTAATAGGCAACGTTAGTAGTGTTGTCTGACTGAATCCTTAAATCTGCTCCAAGCAAGAATACTTGAAAATAACAGATTGCTTGGTAGATGGCTTTTAATTGTAAGAGATTGAAAGACCGTTTTCTCACATTTTACCCAAAGCTTTGAGGCCCCCCTTGTTCCCTACTGCGGATCCCAGCCTTTTGTTCGCATCTGCTAACATTCCATATGAGCACCCAAATGTATATTCCTTTGCTCAGATTGTATGGATTTTACCCCCAATGCAAAGCCATCTTGGTTTCCAAAGTGTTGGACTTTGGTCTAACGAACTGTTCCTTTTGTCCCAAGACATTGAACTGCATTAGGCAGTGAGGCATTTAAAGTGAGGTTTTTAAGTGATACAGTTAGACTACAGTTTGACTAGAGGTGACTGGGGACTGCTTCTTTCTGCAAACTCTTTAACTCAAGACAACAAATGGTAAGCTATTCAGATCACACTATGATCCCATGCTTGTTAGCCTGCATAGTTTAACCCCCCACCCCTTTACAACTTCTTTCACTGCAGCCTCTCCCAAAACTGACTGCACAAAACACTGAAACCCTGAATTGACCCTAGCATTGCAATGCAGCAAAACACATGACAAGGTACAGGTTCACCCCTGCTGTTTAGTCTGCACACACTCACTCTGCTCATAACAGCTCCATGCAACACTGCCTACCTCTGGCATCATGAACCTGCTATGTCTTCTAACTTTTTTCTTTCTCCTGGCCTCATGGAGATGTTACTCCCTCTATCCACTACAAACTCCTCCATCCTGGCCCGCACCTAACATCACCATACACCCTGGACTACTCAAAAGCCTTGCACTATCTTCTGAATGTTGGTGGAGAACTCTAAAAACCAGCACACCAACCACTGCTCACTCTAATGGAAAACACCACAAATTTACAACTTGTAAACAACTACCCAAATTTCTTCTCATACTATTACTCTCTCTAGCAGGTGATATTGAAACTAACCCAGGTCCTCCCATTTCAGCTCTGTCCCATGCCCCTGAGAATTCCACCTTTAAATTCCAAAAAGGGCTATCTGTCGCCCATATAAACATCCGGAGCCTGCTGCCCAAACTAGACGAACTAAGGGCATGGTGCCTTATGCATAAACCCAAAGCCATCGTTCTTACAGAAACATGGCTATCCTCTAAAACCCCTGATGCAAATATTGCCATTCAGGGATACTCCATTTTTAGGAGAGATAGGTCAAAGAGAGGAGGAGGGGTGTTATTTTATATTGCAGACACCTTACAATTTACACTGCTACATTGCCCACCAAGTCCACCCTCTTTTGAAACTCTAGTTGGCAAAATCTGCCTCCCCTTTTCTAAGCCCATCTTGCTTGCTGGCATCTACCGCCCCCCTAAAGCACTTCTACAATCCTTGACTGATATCACCCAATTTCTTGCCTCCATTTCCTCTCTGAATGAGAAGAGTGAGCTGCTAGTTCTTGGGGATTTCAACTTCAATTGGCTTGACCCTAAAAACCACAAAATCCAGATACAACTCAAGTCACTTAACCTATCGCAACTCATTTCCCAACCCACACGAATAAACCTGAAGTCGCATAACCATTCCTTGCTAGACTGGATTCTCTCCTCAAACCCCAGCAGAATCCAATCCTCTGGCATCCTTCCTGACATTTTCAGTGACCATGCAATAGTGTACTGTGTAAGGAAAATTAAACCGCCCCATTCAAGCCCCAAAGTTCTCCTAACTAGAACATTTAAAAACTTTAACCCACAACAGTTTCTGGATGACCTTACCAACTGCCCATGGCACAGAATCGATTTAATTCCCGACCCTGATTCTGCGCTCGACTATTTCCAATCCGAGTTCTTAAAACTCTGTGATACCCATGCTCCACTACGCAAAATAAGGGTACGGGGGGCCCACCTTCCATGGGTTACACCTGACCTTATAGCACTCTACCAGTTCAGGGATGCCTTGTGGAAAAACTACAAAGTAACTGGCACTACCAAGGATCTCAATCACTACAGATGCCTGCGGAACGTGTGCACAAGGCAAACAAGGCATGCAAAAGCACAATATTACTCTGACAATCTCCTCCAGAATACATCAAACCCAGCTAATTTCTGGAAGGTTATCAACAATATATTCCAGCCTCCTAACCATCAACAACCAAGTAATATCACTAAGGGGGATATTACTCTGACAAACCCCACTGACATTGCAAATGCATTCAATGATTACTTTGTGGGGTGTGCCACTAACCTATTAGCGAAACGCAGCACAAACCCCAAACCTGAATCTCATCCTGGGAGTACCCCTATAGTCCCACCCCCTCCCAACACTGCCCACAATTTTCAATTTAGCCCAGTATCTGAAGAGGAGATTACACAAGCGCTCCTCAAACTAAAACTAAGCAGCCAATGTGGACCCGACTTACTACAATCTAGGTTCCTACGACTTGGTGCCCCAGCCATTGCCAAACCAATTGCGTCGATAGTCAACTCTATCCTGTCTGCAGGCCATATCCCTAAGACCTGGAAAACTGCCAGAGTTGTCCCAATCTTCAAAAGTGGGGACAAAAACACTGTCTCAAACTACAGGCCAATCTCACTTCTCCCAATTCTATCCAAAGTTATGGAAAAATGTGTCCACTCCCAATTAAGCGAGTTCTACACCAAGACAAATTTCCCTAGCCAATTCCAGTCTGGGTTTCGTCCCAAACACTCCACCGTAACTACCCTGCTAAAAGTTTGCAATGAAATCCAGTGTGGAATGGAACGGGGACAACTCACTGGTGCAGTATTCCTAGATTTTGCAAAGGCTTTTGACACAGTTGATCATGCTATCCTGCTTAACAAACTCCAGAGCTCTGGAATAGGGAAACATGCTTTAAACTGGTTTCAGTCCTACCTATCAGGAAGATCCCAACATGTGTCCATCTCAGGCTCTAACTCCAACCCCCTGGATATCACCTGTGGTGTCCCGCAAGGCTCTGTTCTGGGGCCCCTACTCTTCTCAGTGTTCATTAATGATCTTCCCACAGCTTGTAAGGAAGCCTCAATACACATGTATGCAGACGACACAATCCTATATGCACCCAGCCAAAGCCTCTCTGACCTTCAACACATACTTCAGTCTGACTTTTTGAGACTCGAAAACTGGATTTCCCAAAACAAACTGTTTTTAAACACTGACAAGACTGTAACAATGGTATTTGGGACCAAGACTAAATTTGTAAAGCTTCCAGTGACTGAGCTCCTGATTAGAACCAACGCTAAAACCACCCTAACACCTGTCACTAGTTTTAAATACCTGGGCTTATGGTTTGACTCCCACTTAACATTCGGGATGCACATTGATACCCTGACAACCAAGACCTATGCCAAACTAGGGGTACTTTACAGGAACAAATCCTCCCTAAGTCTCCTGGTCAGAAAGCGTATTGCACAGCAGATGCTAATGCCAATTATTGACTATGGAGACATAGTATATGGCTCGGCTCCTCAAACCCACCTTAGCAAACTTGACACCCTCTACAATTCAATTTGTCGTTTTGTTCTCCAATGCAACTACAACACACATCACTGCGAAATGCTCAAAGAACTAGATTGGTCATCACTAGAGTCTAGGCGCAAAGTTCACCTTTCCTGTCTCACCCTCAAATACTTTCTGGGCAAGCTACCCAGCTACCTGAACAAGCTCCTCACCCCTACCACATGCAGTACCTATCACCTGAGATCAGACTCCAAAAGACTATTCATGGTCCCAAGACTCAACAAAGTATCCGGACGTTCCTCCTTCTCCTTCCGTGCACCCCAAAACTGGAACAACCTACCAGAGACTCTCATATCCACCACCAGCTTAAGTTCTTTCAAATCTAAGGCTGTCTCACACTTTAATCTGGTCTGTAACTGTTTCATAAGCTCATAATATATATTTTCTTTAACTGTGCATGCAATGTCTTGTATATAAATGTATACCTTGTTCATTTATGTAACTGTATTTGTAACCATGTATTATTTGTTTTACTCTGTGCCCAGGACATACTTGAAAACGAGAGGTAACTCTCAATGTATTACTTCCTGGTAAAATATTTTATAAATAAATAAATAAATAAACATTAGAAATTCTCGGTTTGACTTACCCATTTGTCTGTTGATGTCAGTTGCCATTGATGACAAAGAGACACAAATCTCCCTCCTACTGGAATAGGCCTGGTGCCAGAAGTACATAGACAAACAGGAGCAAATAAACCTCTCCCCTTCCTCTTGTTGGTCTTGCCTGCCTGTACCCGACTGATCCCCCTTTGAGCTGGAAACAGCCTTGCACAGGAGGAGTTAAACACAAAAGGTGGATGAAAAGATGGTCTAAATATTTATCACATGGAAGAAACTTACTTTTACCCCATGAAGTTTTATCAATAATTTGCCAATAAAGGTGATTGAACAAAACATGTTTTTAAAGGCGGAGTCAGCTATCCACAACTTTAGCCACAGACCTCGGTTGGCGACTACTGCATTAAAAGATGACCTTGCCAAAAACTTGATGTTGAATGCAGCATCACAGAGGAAGCTAGTTGCAATGCTGAGCAACTGAAACAGCTCCTATATCTTATCCCTAGAAATTCCAGAAATAAGGGCTCCTTCAAGCTCCACCAGCCAGACTCTAAACAACGGGGAAATACAAGCTGCCGCAACAGCAGGATTCTGCGCTGCTCCGGCTGCAGTAAATACCCTTTTCAATGTATTCTCCATTTTGTATTCGTTACTTCCCTAAAAGAATAACTGTCCTCTAAGCGGAGCGTAACCTGTCTGGCCAACCTTGATATTGGAGCGTCACCTTTAAAGGGCTGAACCTCACATCTTTGCATCTTTGTTCTGAAACAGGAAAACCTGATGAGATCTTTTAGGACAATAGGATTCTTTTGTGTAGAGCGCACGATTCTCCATCATTTATTTTTGCTGCCTCATGTACGGGAAAGAACCTGGACTACTTCTGACTACTAAAAAAACATTATCTTCTTGTCTATTTCCATCACTGTATGCATAGCTTTTAATCAATATTTCTACATCATTAGGAGAAAGTTTGTCTTCTTGCAAGGATGAATCTGACTGTCTAATACCAGATATTCCTTCGTATCAGAATTCATGGGCACTGGATCAGGTGATTATAAACTCTTTCGATGATTTATACCAATCATACTGTAAATGTAATTTTTCTGTGGATTCTAACATTGCCATTTTTTTTAAACCAAATCAATATTTAATTTTAATATCTCATCATGCATGCCCACAAATGGCATACTGTAGACTAAATGCTTAGATTTGGCAGCTTTTCTGGGTTACCAAGGGTTCACCTTCCACCCCTTGCCTAGAGTAATCTTTAATGGACATTCTGGGACACAGATATGGTGACAAGATAAGTCAGATTGAACTATTTGAGAGGGCCCAGCATCGTAAAACAAGGTAACAGGCAGCAACTGACCTTGCTTGACTGCCCCTTAGGTACCTCAAGTTGGAGCTGGAAACCAAAAAATATGCTACAGCTAAATACTCCGTGAAACCTCAGAGAGGACAGGAACACAGAAGAATAAAAGGGGAGGGTAATTCTAGGCCGTGCGTATAGTGCCCGCGACGGCGAAGCGTGACGTCACACGTCGCTGTCGCCGCTAGCGAAAGATGTATTTCGTTTTGCAGTGGCGGCGCGGGCGACCAGGCCATTGTTTGGTTCAGGGGCTGTCATGAGGCGACAGCCCCTGAAAAATCAAATATTCCCGGCTTCAAAAAAATTGCGTTACCACGTCGCGCTTACTATAAGCGCAAACGGCGGCGACAATGCATTTGTTTTCGGGCGACGTCGCATCCCCGGCACTATAAGCGCGGCCTTAGAGGTCCAGCAGAAGTGGTTCCCTGTCCAACCCAGAGAGAATGAGCTACAGCCCACAGGTGTGCACTACAATAGGACAAAGAATAAATAAATACAGATGCGATGAGATTTGCAATGCAATAAGAAAAGCCTCACAGATCAGAGTCTGGTACACTGTCAAGCTTTTATTGTGATGTTGATCCATAATATTCTCTCAATGTAAATGAACAATTAAAATGGTCTTTGTATGAATCTTGTGATGTGCTTGCCTTTGAAAATAATCAAAAAGGGACTGGATTGATTCATGAAACTATAATGCGATGAACCCCAAATTGAACTACTAAAACCCATGTAATGTTTGCGCATGCCTATAATGTATTTGCAACTTGTGTTCAGTATGATTTGACCAGTTTACAAAAGTGACTTTACAAAAATGATCAGTTTAATTATAAAGCCATTTAATACTGCATCACTAATCCCCACGTGGAACCTGCCGCTTTCAATTACATCTGACGTAACGGAATCAGAGGAGATCAGCAGATCCAATAAAAGGCTGATTATTTAATCTTTCAGAGCTCTCCCAAGCCTCCACAATGCCCATGAGTTGTATGAATATCTTTATTTATATAGCGCCTGCCATGAGTTGTATGTATATCTTTATTTATATAGCGACGTGCATGTACAAAGCGCTTCACAGCAGTAATACAGATAACCATAAAAACAACAAATACATCATGTGAAGAAGTGCTTAAAGACATAAAAGTGACATTTAGGAAAAGAAGTCCCTGCCCCGAAGAGCTTACAATCTAATCGAGTTGACCGACCATTCAAACCAAGTTGTTGCAGCACAGGAGTTTTGCTCTGCACCGTTGGCAATACATAGGGAGCACCGCTTAGTCCCAAATGACGGCCCCCATACAGAAAGCTTAGCTTCTGTAGTGCGGGTATTACGACAATCAAAGTGAATGGATATCCAATGTGCATTATTGTCAATTGAACTTTGGGAAACAGACTGATCAGCATCTCCCAGCTGAAAAACATTGCTTTATGACAGCTGTCCATTCTCAGCCATTGATTAGCAGTTAAAAGTTGCTCTTTACTGCAACTATACAGCAATCCTTAAATGCCCCCTGTACTTTTAAATATGGCTGCATGTCCTCTGTACTAAAACTACCAGTATGTAGTAAACTGTAAACTGTGCATGCAATGTCTTGTATATAATGTATACCCTGCTCGCTCATTATGTAACTGTATTTGTAAACATGTATTATTTGTCTTAACTCTGTGCCCAGGACATACTGGAAAACGAGAGGTAACTCTCAATGTATTACTTCCTGGTAAAATATTTTATAAATAAATCAAATGTGACTGCGCCATTTATTAAGCAGAGTTGTGCATCCTGCAGTTATCTAACACCTAAAGAACATGCCAATTTTCTCATCTTAAATGAACAGTCCACCACCCCCCTTTTTTAAATGAATGAGAAGCAGGGGAACCTTAGAGCTGAACGCGTTAATTTCAGCCCCAGTGACCCATAGTTCCCAGGATACTTTGTGAAAGGTGCGTGCAAGTACTTCCTTGTATTTAAATCCCCCCGCGTCATGCAGGTAAATATTAAGCCACGACTGAGGACATCGCTGCATCCTATCGGCCCGCCAGACATGGAAGATTTACACTTTGCTTTCCTCTGTAAGGGACGGTACCGGCACAAACTCTAGTGGTAAATATCTTGGGAACTAGTGAGCCCAGTGTGCTGAAAACAGAGCATTTCTGCTCCACAGAACCTGTGCGTGTGTATGTGTGTGTTTGTGTGTGTGTACAGCGAGAACTGCTACTCCCTTTTTACTAAAATATAAAACATTTTTCATCTTCAACAGTGGTGCTGTTGTATGCACTCATCCCCTCACCTGCTCGTTCTGCAAGTCTCCCAAACATACCACTTAGACTGTAAGCTCTCAGGGGCAGGGATTTGCTTTCCGATTGTCTGCTTTTGTTGCTCTTATTGTATTATAATTCCCCGTACTGTATTGTCTTTGTAAATTGCTGAGAACACTGTGGCGCTATATAAAATAGAGATATGCATACATAATAGTAATGAAATACATCTATGTTCACTGTAAATAATGAAATGAAAAAAATATACAGGTCAATATTTAGTAAGCGGTGCTAGATCACAATTGCACTGCCCGCACTCGCAAAGCATGATGGGGCATACTGTTGCCCGTCGCTTCTTATAGGAGCCAGAGGTTACATTTTACTGCTTAAGCAATGAAGATGTTTCCAGGCCCGTTTAATGAATATTGCCCATTGTGGTCCATTTAAGTGAATGAACAGCGAGGTGTTTTCAGGTACTGGACTTTGTCTTATGACAGTACCATTTAGATAACACAAAGAGCATCAAATGCCATGTTAGGCCTCTGACATGGTCAAAAAGACCGTGCTGAGGCGCGCTGATGGAAAACATTATCCCGATCAGCGCGGCTTTAGACGGCGCTTCCGCAGGCGTGTGGAAATGCAGGAGACAGGCAAGTTTAAATTTTGACGCTCATGCAAGCGCAGGGCCGGTCACGTGACTGCCAGAAGCCAATGGCAGTCCGTGACGTCGGCGCCGTGATGTGGCGCGCTAGCCCCGCATCCCGATCCGCCTCCAGAAAGCCTCCCACCCGGCACACACGCGCGCTCGCTGATGCTCATGCAGGGACAAGAAAAAGGAGAGCACGAGCGTCAGCGCTGCCCAGCGCCGCTCCCTGCACCATGTCCCAGGCTGCATCCCTGCCAGCGCTGAGCAGGCGGTGCTTGCCGCGTTAAACTTACACACACACATATATATGTTCCCGCTCACGCGGTGCTCGTGCACTCACACTGACCCGTGTTCCGCGCTTACCAGAAAGAAAAAAAAACACACTATACTTCCCCGCGCGCTCAGCTGGCCCGCAATGCCGCACCCCCTCCCCCCCGCGCAAATCGGAGGACACCCGGCGCTCATGCTTGGAGCGCTCTTAAAGCATGAGCGTGCTCAGCGCCAGCGGGGACTCAGCCTAAGAAATTGTCCATACTACTTAGGATAAAATGTAGGAAACACGAGTATGCGGTAAGCAAATGGAATGAATAAAGGAAGAAACAGAGAAAAGGGAGTTAAAGCAGCAGTCCAAGCGGCTGTTTTTTCCCCTTTAATATGTGCATCAATACAATCCACACAATGATAAGTAATTAGCTAAGTTGCCGATCGATCGGCAAAGATTCGGCTCGGGGGTTCACTAAATGGCTATCAGTGCAGCCGAAGAGGACCAAAGATGCAAAGTTCTGTGGGGAAGATCATGTGACCAGGCAGTCACTAGATACAATTGGTGCACTGCTAGAGAGCGGGAACAGCTCAAAAAGGGGTGTGCCAGAGCCTGTTTCAGAAGACGAAGAGGACGTGACTTTGTAAATGGTTGCTATAGACACCAAACTGATTATTACATTATAATACTTTAAAAACGTAATTCAGAATTGTTCTAAAAAGAAAATGCTATAAGTATTTTCTCATAGTACAGAATTGATTTAAAAAAAAAATAAAAAAACACATGTAGGATATTGCTTGGTCTGCAGCTTTAAAGTACAATTAGATAAAAGGAAAGAAAATAAATTATTCTGCTGGAAATTAAATAAATAAAACATATATAGGCCCACATTTTCCAAGTGGTGCTTTGCTAGAAGACACTTTCCGTCGCCGGCAGAAACATTATGGTCCATTCACTTAAATGGGCCTTACGGTGTGTCCTGGTGCAAGGCGTCTTATGGAGTAGAAATGCTCAGAAAATATGACCCTATACTTATGTTCATCACATTTCCTGCACTGTAATCAACGTTTCTTCCATTTAATCCTATGTTCATTTCCGTTGTTCAATCCTTCGGTTTATTCCTCTACCTACACTACACGTTTGTTCCATTGTCTTCATTATTTCTGGTGATCACATTTTCTATATAAAGTGATATATTTAGTAAGCAATGCTTTGCCTCAAAGCCAATTCAAATGAAGGTGCTCCAAGGCGTCTTGACGCCGCTGTCTTGGCAAAGCACTGCTTAGTAAATATATATTTGTATGTCCATTCTATTTCCTACATTAGAGTCGTTAGCGTTTCTGCATTAGGTTTTTATGTTCATTATTATGCGCCATATTTAGTAAGCAGCGCTGTCATAAGATACCTTATAGTGGGGTAATGTATTTTATGACTAAACTGCTTAGTAAATATGGTCCAATATTGTATGTTCACTCCATTTCCTAAATTGTACCCTTGCGGTCACTCCATGTAGTTTCATATTTTTCTGTTCCATTCACTACCCTATCTTTTTTCCTCTGATGATATTTCTCTTCCTTTAGCCTCATGTTTTAGCTTTTGTATACCGCTTTGGATCTTCTATTTCATCTATTGCTTCCTTGTTCATGCCATTCTTTTTTGTTCATTCTTTTTAATATATCCCTTATTGCCAGAGGGGCAACAGCCTCTTGCAAAGCCCAATTATGTGAAACAGAGAGCCAAGGTCTTTGAACTCAGTGTCAATTTACTCATAATGTATCTATCACGCAATGACAGAAAGGCCAGGCTCATTAAAAAGAAAACGTTAAAAATACAGACATGCAGCTGAAAATATTGGCAGTCTGAACTCTTATTAGCATTACACTATGTTAGGGGATTAGTGGGGTATTCAACTCTACACCATAACTCAGGGATTTGTTAGTAGCCATCAGGACAATGGCCCAAATTTACTAAACCGTGCAATGTTTTAGCAAGTCTTAACTCCCATTCAAATCTCGTGTACTCAAGGATCAACCCAAAACATGGACTCCTAACAAACTGTAGTCGACTTGATGAAGTGCTGTTTGCTGCATTTATAATTATGTGGTGCCCATTTGTGCGACTTGTTTACAGTGCAACACCCTAGAACTAGCTGTTTCGGAGCCACATTTTCTTTCACGCAAAGTATACAGTAAAGACAGTGCCAGAACTTAGAAGGAAGACAAGTGCCTGAAGGAAGCCACTGACCATTTCTTGGAGCACTCCACCATCAGCTCCTGGTAGGATGCCACAAACTGGAACTTGGAGGCATGTTTCCCCACACGCTGCAGCCTCTTCCACACTGAAGCCATGATCCAGTAATAGGTCCAAACAGCTGAGAAAAAGAGAGGTGTCTGGTCTAAACTCCAGCAGCCTTACAAGGTGGTGGCCATTGAAGGGCAGAGGTTGCCAACAGGCTCTTGCCCAGCAGACAGCAGAGAAAACGGTAGATCCCACATCAGAAAACAGCAGCAGCAGCCAGCCAGCTCAGGAGCCTCCTGCATGACTGTGGGAGAGAGGAAGTCCCCAGTGCATGGAAAGTCAGCCCTCCTCCCAGGCGAAATGACGTGGAATCTCTACAGCTCAGCTGGTGCAGCAAACGAGGCGAGCCAGGGAAGGGGGGAAGAAAACACTTGTTAATATTTGACATCATTAAACAACAGCGTGTAATCCCTGCGTTTGTGTGCATGCTCATTGTACTAGGCTTGTAGGGAGCCTGGCTCTTCCCACCGCCTATAGCCTCTCTACCCACAAAGAATGAATTACATGCTAGCAAGACACACACAACCACAGGACACCCTCCTGCCAATATACAGCCAGGTCTGGGTGACATGAGGGTTGGGACTAGGATTGGGAGGGGTTGCGTTTATACAGGTTTACATCATGGGAATGTATCTATTTGACTAATTTCATATGTACACCCCCCCCCCCCCGCCCCCAAATAAATAGTTCCTACATTTTAATTCCTGGTGATGATCATCTATGCATAGGAAAGGGTGGTATTTGCAATACATAGTAGTGCTGTGTCAGGGACTCCGGCTCGCTCTCCCCACCCCCTCCATATTACACCGCGTCTGGTGTTATGGAGCAGAGAAAGTGTAAAGGCTGTAGAGGTGTAAACGACTGCCTGATTAGTGGCTGCACCATGGAAAACACACGCCAACAGCCAGCCTCAGAGAGATCATGTGTGTCATGGCTCATCACAACACAACCAGAATTATACATTGTGCAACTGATTTTGTTTGCCCAGTCAAACATAACAAGGTCTTTGAACAGACATAGTTTGTATACATACGTGGTGTGTGTCACACACACACACGATATTACTTCCACAATTTTCCCAACCAAGATATTGAATGAATATCTAGCAGGGAGACCCTCTCCCGTACCCCTGTCACTGCAGGAATTTGGGGCAACCCGTTAACGGATTATCTGGCTGGTTCTCAACACCCTCAGCACTCATTTAACCGGCGTGTAATTAACAAATCAGGTCCAAATCCGGAAACAGGCTGGAAGGTGAGAAGCTTTGTATTTAAATCTAAGGGGAGGGGGAGTAAAGGCACAATCCAGGGAGGAAGACCCGGCTGGGGAGTTTCACAGGAAGGTCTCGTCCAATGCAAGCTCCAAATTGAAGAGGGAGGGGGACAACTGCAAGTAATCTTCTAAATATATGATGATGATATTGTTCAGGGTGCGATATACAGTCCTCTCTGCTTCTGGGAGCACAGCTTACCTTCTCCTCCTGCAGCCCACAGCGGCATTTAATCCTTGGCACCCTGACTGTGTATCATCCATACCGACAGCACGGAGGCATCCTCTGCCCTGACTCACAGCACCCACATAAACACGCGGCGGGAGCAATCCCGCAGAGCCCTAGTCTTTATATAATGTGCAGGCAGGAACGTGCAATCCCATCCACTCACAGTGGCCCCGGCCCTGGACTCAGGCACAGACCTGGGTGCAAGAACCCTCCTTGCAAAAACCCAGAGTCTGCTCCTCCACCGCCACCGCTTTCCACATTGTCACCCGCCCAGCAGCCCGGATTCTGAACGCCGAATGGCCCGCGCTCCTGTCAGTCAAAAAAAAAGAGACGAATGACTGCTGCTCGGAAAGGGGGCGGCGCTAATCGGCGCTTTAAATGGCTGTGCTGGGGGAACGCTTGAGAAGTAGCGAAACGGAGGGGCTGCTTACTGATGAGAGAAGGGGATTGGCCGGAAAGACACAGTGACAAGCCGTTGTTTATGGTATACAGGCGCCTGATTGGTTGCCTGCCATGCCAATCATCTTTCATATTAAATTGCAATGTTGCTACAATCTTACTATGGTATCGTACACAATAGAAAGGGGGAAAGCAATGATCAAGTATCTGATTTTATTTATGTGTGTGTGTTCAGTATTAGGTGATACCTTTTTTTATTTTGGACTAACAATTTATGTCATAGGTAGGGTGACCAGATTTTCAAAATGAAAAACCGGGACACATTAAAAAATTATTTATAAAACAAATTACATCACGTGACGCACCCCGTTGCCATGACAACGAGACACTAACGTCAGGCGGTGACATGTTGCCATGACAATGTGGCAGCACGTGATGCCTCGGCGCCATAATGCGTCCCGTTGTCATGTCAACTTGATGCCGTGTGACGTCACGGAGCGGCTCGTTGTTATGGCAATGTGCATTACGTGACGTCGCGCGGCCATGTTAACGGAATTTGGAGGGGAGGATACAGCCAAAGGCAAGATAAATAAATATATAATAAATAGATCTAAAAAAATGTTATCTCCACACAGAGCCACTGACCCACACACCCACTGACCCACACAGAGCCACTGACCCACACACCCACTGACCCACACAGAGCCACTGACCCACACAGAGTCACTGACCTACACACAGAGAGCCACTGACCCATAACACCCACACACACAGAGCCACTGACCCATACACCCACACACGGAGCCACTGACCCACACACACAGAGCCACTGACCTACACACACAAAGCCACTGACCCACACACACACAAACACACAGAGCCACTGACCCCCCCCTCCCACCCACCCCCCCACACACACACACACACAGCCACTGACCCCCCCATACACACACACACACACACACACACACACACACACACACACACACACACACACACACACACACACACAGAGCCACTGACACACACACACACACACACACACACACACACAGCCAGTGACACACACACACACACAAACACACACACACAGTCAGTGACACACACACACACACACACACAGAGCCAGTGACACACACACACACAGAGCCAGTGACACACACACAGAGCCAGTGACACACACACACACACACACACACACACACACTCAACCAGTGACACACACAGAGCCACTCACACTCACTCTCTCTGTGTCCTACCTGTCACTGTGGAGCATGGAGGGGGGGAAGCCATCTTGACTGGCAGCAGGCACCTCACTTCCGGCTCTCACTGCTGAGGCTCCGCTGACACTAACCCCGCCCCCACCCTCTGCAGCCAGACCGGCCTCCGCTCTCCTCCTGCTCTCCTCTCTGCCTGCATTCTGTGCTCTCTGCTGCCCCCCTGCTCTGATGGCCAAATCCGGAACAGCCACAAAAAAAGGGGACATTTAAAAAAATGCGGGGCAGCCGGGACAGCCATTAAAAAACCGGGACAACCATTAAAAAACCGGGACAGTCCCGGCTAAAACGGGACACCTGGTCACCCTAGTCATAGGACAAGCTTTGGAGAGTTCTCTCTTCCTCAGGTCTGCAATACTGATTAACAAAGGAATCTATGGCTAAAACAGTGTAAGGGAGAGCAAAAAAAAACCCCAGATGTACTGTAGATAAAGTGGGTTTATAACGTTTTTGAAGCCATGGAAGGGCGACAAGGAACAGCAATGGGGGGTAGGGGGCTGAGAAGGTGTGGATAAGAATAGAGACATTCTCAAATAATCCAGGAGGAGCATGTAAGGGAAAAGAAGACAAGAGAACACACAATATAAGAGCAGATGTATGGGAAATTGAGATAAGGCACGTAGTGATATCTTGGCTCGTGTGTCCAGCCTACTCACAAGATGTAGATGAATAAAAAGCGGTTTGCAAATGGGGCTGTTACCCGTGTGGAATGAGTGTGGTCAGAATCTCCCCTCAAAGGCACAGTCAGCGATGTGATGGGTTATAAGAGAGATGGGAAAAAGCTACATAGCGCGATCAGGCTGATAGACAAATTCTTTATGGAAAAAGTATATAAAATGCGCACTTACATTGTGCAAAAATAAAACAAGCATGTATCACTTAATAAGTGAAAATGAAGGGTCACCGCACTGCTCACCGCCTCTCCTGGGTTCTCCAAGCTTCACCCACTCGTAATCTGTTGTTGGAGCTTGTTCTCTTGCGCCCTTCGGAACATGTGACGTCACGGCTGCAGGGCTGGTGAACTACGGATCGCCTTCAGGATCAAAAAGGTACCACTCAACGTGTTTCGCCCAGTTTAGAAAACTGTATCCGGCTTCGTCAGGAGTGTGTATGTTGGTATGAATGAACTTTTTATATACCCCGTCACATATATCAATTAAACAATTAACTATGGTAATACACTCAGCCCTAATGGCGCTTGAATCTGTTTTTGTGAACAAACAATGGACAATAAATAAATAATAAATAACAATTGATTTCAAAGCAACATCCTATGACATTAAAAATTAGCAATTAGCAGAGTATAGCATACAGAGTAGAGAAATTTATGAACCGTCATTAAGAATGTAGAGAATGTGTATATAGATAGTATAGAAAATATAGAAGAGAGGGACAATTTGATCAAATCTTAATGTCTTTTTTTATCAGTAAAGACATATATGTCTATGGGTTGAGTGTCCTAATAGACAGGATGGCAATAAGATAGCTAGCTATTAATGGCTAGTTATTAGTGTAGTTCTTATCTATTATTTATTTAAAATCTTATAATTTACATATAATTCTTATTTTCAGAAGATAGATGGGCAACTAATAGTACAGTTGTAATTACTATCAGGGGATTCGAAAGGACAAATGCTCTAGGCACTAAGAGTAGCTTACATGGTAGATCAAATTCCAACACATACTGTACATGTTTTTTTGCTCGTCCTACCTGTAAAACTTGTAAATTTACGAATTTATTTGAATATGAAATTACATGACGATTTCTTCTCAATATTAATGAAGACCACATATAATGCTATCAATTATGAAGATTCATGTATGTATTGGAATTTGATCTACCATGTAAGCTACTCTTAGTGCCTAGAGCATTTGTCCTTTCGAATCCCCTGATAGTAATTACAACTGTACTATTAGTTGCCCATCTATCTTCTAAAAATAAGAATTATATGTAAATTATAAGATTTAAAATAAATAATAGATAAGAACTACACTAATAACTAGCCATTAATAGCTAGCTATCTTATTGCCATCCTGTCTATTAGGACACTCAACCCATAGACATATATGTCTTTACTGATAAAATAAGACATTAAGATTTGATCAAATTGTCCCTCTCTTCTATATTTTCTATACTATCTATATACACATTCTCTACATTCTTAATGACGGTTCATAAATTTCTCTACTCTGTATGCTATACTCTGCTAATTGCTAATTTTTAATGTCATAGTATGTTGCTTTGAAATCAATTGTTATTTATTATTTATTTATTGTACATTGTTTGTTCACAAAAACAGATTCAAGCGCCATTAGGGCTGAGTGTATTACCATAGTTAATTGTTTAATTGTTTAATTGATATATGTGAAGGGGTATATAAAGGGTTCATTCATACCAACATACACACTCCTGACGAAGCCGGATACAGTTTTCTAAACTGGGCGAAACGCGTTGAGTGGTACCTTTTTGATCCTGAAGGCGATCCGTAGTTCACCAGCCCTGCAGCCGTGACGTCACATGTTCCGACGGGCGCAAGAGAACAAGCTCCAACAACAGACTACGAGTGGGTGAAGCTTGGAGAACCCAGGGGAGGCGGTGAGCAGTGCGGTGACCCTTCTTTTTCACTTATTAAGCGATACATGCTTGTTTTATTTTTGCACATTGTAAGTGCGCATTTTATATACTTTTTACATAAAGAATTTGTCTATCAGCCTGATCGCGCTATGTAGCTTTTTCCCATCTCTCTTATAACCCATCACATCGCTGACTGTGCCTTTGAGGGGAGATCCTGACCACACTCATTCCACACGGGTAGTAGCCCCATTTGCAAACCGCTTTTTATTCATCTACATCTTGTGAGTAGGCTGGACACACGAGCCAAGATATTACTATGTACCTTATCTCATTTTCCTATACATCTGCACTTATATTGTGTGTTCTCTTGTCTTCTTTTCTCTTACATGCTCCTTCTGGATTGTTTGAGAATTACCTTACATCTTGGAACCCGTGAAACAGGTCCCACCAGAGGGTTTGAGCTGGGATATTAGATTAACATTTATATATTATTTTAATATCACTATTTTTTATTTGTGTGATTTATATTACATTCACTTTTTATTTTCACATTTAAGTTGTTCGCGCCTTTATATTCACCTTTTCACGATTTTTAAGAATAGAGACAGGCATGATAATTACAAACAATTCTGATAGTGTGTGAGAAACCCCATATCCACATTAAGTCCCTTTGTTTTGGTGGCAAAGAGTCTTATCATTCTGAGCTCAAATGTTTTCCGTTCTTGGGTGCCATTCCATTGAGGATTTTGATTTTTAAATCATTTATGGAATGATCTGGTTCTGAGAAATGATGTCCCACTGGTGAGCAGTATCTTCCTTCTTCATGGTGTTGTATAGCGTCTGTGCATATTCATTCTGCCTTGAAGCTTTTGGCTGGTTTCCCCAATGTAGCAACCTTGGTCACATTTGTTGCATTGAATCATATACACTACATTCCTGGATGTGCAGTAGTATGATCCTTTAACATTGAATGTTCCATTGTTGTGACTGGCGGTGGGATCTTGGCATATATGTTTGCAGAGTTTACAATGTGTGTTGTTGCACGGTTTTGTGCCATAATCAGTGTCTTTAAGTTCGTTGTGAAGTTTTCTGTTGACTAATTTCTGTTTGAGGTGGTTTGGTGGTTGCTGGAACGCAAGAATGGGAGGTTTGGGAAATATTTCTTTTAATGTCACATCCTCTTCCAGCATAGGTTGCAGATCTTTGATTATTTTTCGTATTCCCTCTAGGGTAGGGTTGTATGTGGCCACTAGTGGTATGCGTGTGGTAGGTTCTTTCTGTCTATTGTAGCAGGTGTTCTCGTGGGGCTTTTAGTGCAGATGTAATAGTTTTGGCAATATTCTTTGGTTTGTATCCCTTCTGTCTGAACGATTCAGTCAGGGTTGTGAAATGCCGGTTTCTGTCTTCAGTGTCAGAGCATATGCGGTGGTATCTTATAGCCTGGCTGTGTATGATACCTTGTTTGGTATGAGTGGGATGGAAGCTGGAGTTGGGGGCATGTAGTTAAGAATCTTTGTTCAAGATTTGCCATGAAAAGATTGGCATATTGCGGTGTCATCTTGGTAACCATTGCAGTCCCCATTAGTTGTACAGGTAGGTACATTTTCTTATTGAAGCTGAAGTAGTTGTGTGTGAGGATGTATTCTATCAGTTTGGTAATTACATCAGCGCTGTATTTCTGATCCAGGGGAGATATTGTAAGGAATTGTCGCTTTTTCCTCCGCAATATCACAAAGATAAGATCTTTCCTCTGTTACTCGACTGCTAAAACTCTGACTCAGGCCCACATTCTCTCCCGTCTCGATTACTGCAACCTCCTGCTGTCCAGCCTCCCTGCCTCTCACCTGTCTCCCCTACAATCTATCCTAAACGCTGCTGCCAGAATCACTCTACTCTTTCCGAAATCTGTCTCTGCTTCTCCCCTCCTAAAATCCCTCTCCTGGCTTCTGATCAAATCTCGCATCTCACACTCAATTCTCCTCCTCACTTTTAAAGCTTTACACTTTTCTGCCCCTCCTTACATCTCAGCCCTAATTTCTCGCTATGCACCATCCCGACTCTTGCGTTCTTCTCAAGGATGTCTTCTTTCTACCCACTTTGTATCTAAAGCCCTCTCTCGCCTTAAACCTTTCTCACTGACTGCCCCGCACCTCTGGAATGCCCTTCCCCTCAATACCCGACTAGCACCCTCTCTATCCACCATGAAGACCCACCTTAAGACACATTTGCTTAAAGAAGCATATGAATAGCACTGTGGATAATCCTGGACACATGATACATAAAGCTTGGCCCCCTGCAGACGCACTTACTAGAATTCCCTCCTACTGTCTCTATACGCTCCCCTACTTACCAATTAGATTGTAAGCTCCTCAGAGCAGGGACTCCTCCGTGCTTCCTTAATGTTACTTTTATGTCTGAAGCACTTATTCCCATGACCTTTTATTTATATTATTTGTTATTTATATGATTACAACATGTTTTACTACTGTGAAGCGCTATGTACATTTATGGCGCTATATAAATAAAGACATACAATACAATACAATTGCAGGCATGCCTCAATACCATCCTTGTGGGGGATGTTGCTGTAGAGGGATTCTACATCCATGGTAACTAGCAGTGTGTTGGATGGTAGTTGGTTGATGTTGTTAAAATTATTGAGAAAATCTGTGGTATCTTGTATGTAGCTGTTGGTGCGTCTGACTAAAGGTTTGAGGATATTCTCCACTAAGACTGATATTTTTTTCAGTGAGTGTATCCATACCTGTTATAAAAGGTCTGCCGGGATTTCCTGGTTTGTGACTATTGGGAAGCATGTAGAAGATCCCAAATCCTGGGTTGTCAGGTATTAGTTGCTTTAATTGTGGTTGCAGGTGGTTAGGGAATGATTGAATGAGATTCATGAGTTGCTTTGTATATTCCTGGGTTGGATCATGCGTGAGTTTCTTGTAGTAGGTGTTGTCTGTGAGTTGTCTATTGCCTTCTTCTATGTATTTATTTGTGTTCGTAAGCACCACTGCACCTCCTTTATCTGCTGGTTTGATGGTGATGTTGTGGTTTACATATATATATGTACATATACACAGTGGTCGACAAATCACCTAAAAATCTACTCGCCGAACCAAACAATCTACTTGTCACCTAGCCCCGCCCCTCACCCCACTTTCAAAAAATGGAATAAATTCCTAATAAGAATTGGGTGGGTGACTAGTCAAGGTGGGTGACTGACTGACTGGGTGGGGAGCTTCGGGGCAGTGAGAGGTATGTGTCTGCTGCCTAACAGCTCCCCGAGCGGGAGGGGGGTGCGCGGGGTTCAGATGGCTCCTTTACTTTCTGGCTGCACTTACTTTCCTTTGGGCGCTCCAGCAGTGCTCTTCACTGGCCTCCCCATCCTCCGGATTAGGTCCTGCCAACCGGCGCGCTTCCTCTGGGCTCACGTGACCTGGATCACCAACAAGCGTGACTCCGGGGAAGAGGCAGGTACGCGAGCACCGGCAAACCCAGAAGCTCCGTCAGACATAGCACAGGCGGAGTGGTTGCACCGCCTCCCCCGCACCGGCAGCGATCTCCACTAGCCTCCCCTTCATCAGGTTCCGCCAGCCGGTGCGCTTCCCCAGGGCTCACGTGACCCGGATCAAGCGGGACTCCAGGGATGAGGCAGGCCCTCGAGCCCCGTCAGCCGCAGCACAGGCGGAGTGGTTGCACCGCCTACCCCGCACCCAGGTTGGACTGTCGCCTCGGTGCACCTTGCTCACGGGCCTGCGTTGGCCATTTAGTAGCCTTGCAGACCCAGGCCTGCCTCTAGCTACACCTCCCGGCTATAATCTCGCTTTGGCAGCCATTTTGGGTCACTTCCCGCACGGCCATTGTAAGTGCAATCGGAGAAGGAGAAAAATGCCGCCGCAGCATCCCACCACAGCATGCTGCCGAAACACCTCACCAGGGGGTAAAATGTGGTCGCGACGGGCGACAGGGCGACCGCATTTGTCGAAGACTATATATACCGGAAGTGACGTGACGGCCCCAAGACCGGAAGTGACGAGACGGCTCCAGGCTGAAGTGTACCGTGGCGGTTTGCTGGCACAGAGACGCTGTGATGTGGTCTTGAAATCACCACCGTCAATGCTGTTTTCCCATTGGGATTCTGTAAGCCTCCACTTTTATCATTTTTGGATAAACTGTATTTTATTGGATACTGCACGAGTGCCTCTCTTTTCTAAAGATTATCTCCTCCGAGTTGTTCCTGCTGCTATATCCCATTAGGCATTGGCCTTAGTATGTGGTGCCCGGCTGGGAGCTCCTTATAACATATTTTGCTACAGGTTGCACTATGTTTGTCTTTTTTTCTTCTTAAAGGTGTCAACGCTCCCCTGGTTTTTCCTTCCTATGTTTCATGTGGACCTTGAAACAGTCCGTCCAAGGGTTTGAGTGTCTTTATTTTTATTTTGTATTTTGTGTTTATCTTCAAATTTATATACATAGTTTTTCCATTAAGTGTTTATATATATTATTCACTGTGTTTAGGTATTGAGCGCCATCTTGTGTGTTCCATATATATACAGTTAGGTCCGGAAATAATTGGACACTGATACAAGTTTTGTTATTTCGGCTGTGTACCAAAATAAATTCAAGTTACAGTTAAATAATGAATATGGGCTTAAAGTGCAATTTATCAGCTTTAATTTTAGGGTATTCACATCCAAATTGGAGAAAGGGTTTAGGAATTACATCTCTTTAATATGTAGCCCCCTCTTTTTCAAGGGACCAAAAGTAATTGGACAATTGACTCAAAAACTGTTTCATGGACAGGTGTGGGCTATTCCTTCGTTATTTCATCATCAATTAAGCAGGTAAAAGGTCTGGAGTTGATTCCAGGTGTGGCATTCGCATTTTTGGAAGCTGCTGCTGTGAACACACAACATGCGGTCAAAAGAGCTCTCAACGCAAGTGAAACGGCATCCTTAGGCTGCAAAAAAAAAAAAAAAAATCCATCAGAGAGATAGCAGGAACATTAGGAGTGGCCAAATCAACAGTTTGGTACATTCTGAGAAAAAAAGAATGCACTGGTGAGCTCTGCAACACAAAAAGGCCTGGACGTCCACGGAAGACAACAGTGGTGGATGATCACAGGATCCTTTCCATGATAAAGAAAAACCCCTTCACAACATCCAGCCAAGTGAAGAACACTCTCCACGAGGTAGGCATATCATTATCCAAGTCTACCATAAAGAGAAGACTTCACGAGAGCAAATACAGAGGGTTCACCACAAGGTGCAAACCATTCATAAGCCTCAAGAATAGAAAGGCCAGATTAGACTTTACCGAACAATATCTAAAAAAGCCAGCCCAGTTCTGGAACAGCATTCTATGGACAGATGAAACTAAGATCAAACTACCAGAATGATGGGAAGACAAAAGTATGGAGAATGCTTGGAACGGCTCATGATCCGAAGCATACCACATCTGTAAAACACGATGGAGGCAGTGTGATTGCATGGGCATGCATGGATTACAATGGAAGTGGTTCACTACTGTTTATTGATGATGTGACAGAAGACAGAAGCAGCCGGATGAATTCTGATGTGTATAGGGATATATTGTCTGCTCAGATTCAGCAAAATTCAGCGAAGTTGATTGGACGGCGCTTCATTTTACAGATGGACAATGACCCAAAACATACTGCGAAAACAACCCAGGAGTTTTTTTTAAGGCAAAGAAGGGGAATATTCTGCAATGGCCAAGTCATTCACCTGATCTCAACCCGATCGAGCATGCATTTCACTTGCTGAAGACAAAACTTAAGGCAGAAAGACCCATGAACAAACAACAACTGAAGACAGCTGTAGTAAAGGCTTGGCAAAGCATCACAAAGGAGGAAACTCTGCGTTTGGTGATGTCCATGCATTCCAGACTTCAAGCAGTGATTGCCTGCAAAGGATTCTCGACAAAGTATTAAAAATTAACATTTTATTTATGATTGTGTTAATTTGTCCAATTACATTTGAGCCCCTAAAATAAGTGGACTGTGTATGAAATATCGTTTCATACGATATTTTTGTTCAACCCCTTGAATTAAAGCTGAAAGTCTGCACTTCTATTGCATCTCGGTTGTTTCATTTCAAATCCATTGTGGTGGCGTACAGAGCCAACATTATGAAAATGTGCCAGTGTCCAATTATTTCCGGACCTAACTGTATATATATGTATAATTACTTTATTTCTTGATTGCCCACCGATGTTTAATCACATTTTTTTTTTTGTTGTATTCCTTTATTGTCATTTGGTTTGGAGGTTAAATAGATTTGCATACAACTGTGTGCAAGTCATTCTAGCTGTGTTATGACGGCTGTGCACTCTATAATGCTCCTATTGCATTTTCCTAATATAAATTTGATGAAAACAGTTGCACCTGTCTCTCATTACTTTACATACACCTTCAATATACCAAACAAAATACAAATCAGACTGTTTCTTAACTTAACATACTTGTAGTCTTAGGGTTCCTTATGTCACTTAATGCACACATTAAGAAAATAAAAAGGGAAATGGTATTATGATAAATGTACTTTTCTTAATTTCAGTTTCTTTCATAAAATACTAAATATATATTTATTTATTTTTCCATTTCAATCCCATGCCTTCAATGTGCTTTGGCTTGTAAAAAAAAAAATTAAACTATTTTAGATCTGCAGGTCATGCTGCATCATAATTTATTAATAATTTTCCATTTCCCCGTCTTGCTACAGTGTCACATTACATTGCTACTTAACCCATTTTATTTTGCTAGATTTTGTAGACCCATCCAGCTACAAAATCATAAATTACCACTCAGTACAGCATCCTAGGCACCTGTATTGTTTGTATAATTATGAATATTTCAGTAATTCATGCTAAAATAGTTTGGTAAAGTTCGTAAAAAAAAACACATGGAATGAAAGCACCAAAATGTGGAATGGTTATAGTTATTTTGGTAAACTCGCCAATGTACAGAGCTTTCTTGTTCAAGTGTACAGTGCGCTTGAAGATGAAACGTTTGAGGATTCAAAAGCTCTCTACACTATAATTTCAGCTCTGAAACACCCTAATGTTGGTCTGCTACTATTACTAGAACGTTGAACTACATCAATGTATAAATAACGATATAGTTTTAGTTACTGTATGTGGTGTATGCAAAGTATAACAAGTAGGAATACTACATTATGGCGTTAATGTACATAACTGGTCAGTTTTACTAATGTCAACACAAGTGTCTTTTACTAAAGTAGGTTTTATAATTTTGTTAAGGTTTTAAGACTTTGCTCTTTTGTTTCATTATGGAATACATTGCATTAGATGACTTGCGTGCTCCTTAATTCCCTAAGGCCGTGCTTATAGTGCCGGCGATGTGACGTCTGCCAAAAACAAATACATTGCCGCCGCGTGCGCTTATAGTGCACGCGATGGCGACAAGCGACGGAGCGACGGCGCCGTTGCGAAAATCTGAAGCCGGCAAAATTTGATTTTCCAAGGGCCGTCGCGTCACGTGACGGCCCTTGAACAAATCAAATTGCCGGAATCCCGCGACCCTGCCGCCCGGCGAAACATAACTTTCGCCGGTGGCGGCGGGTGACGTTACCCGTCGCCGTCGCCAATGACGGCACTATAAGCGCGGCCTTAGATTGTTGACCTCTCCCAACAAGACATTCCTTTCCAGTTTAATAAAGAAACAACTCAAACATTTCCATAAAAATTGCCATGACTTTACTTTTACTTGAGCTTTTACCTTAGGCTGTGATTATACCGGTGTTTTGAGCCCGCGTGATATCACGCGTGCGAAACATGCACTGGAGGCATCGCAGAGGCATGGCGGAGGAGTGGCCATGACATCACGTGAGCGGTTAGCCCTCATTGGCTGAATTGCTCACGTGACACGGCCGTGGTGCGGCCGTCGCGCTCCAAAATTAATTTAATTTGTCTTCTCACTAGTCTGTCGCTCCGTAGCTCTTGGTCGCGCGCACAATGTGCGCCTTCCTTTGCCACCATTAGCTTGTTCCGGTGGCGCGCACACACGCTACGAGTATAATTGCAGCTTTATGGACTAATCTGATGAGACACCATTCATAGCCGGGGAATAGGGGGTTACATATAATATCTTACACAATGTGCACATCTCCACAGCCCCATGTCCCCTTTCAGTTTTGACGGTTCGATTAGGACGTTCTCCTCTGTAAATGTACTTTCCAGTTATATTCTTGTTCTCTAACTGTGGTCCCTCCCCTTCACCTTCAGTTGTGAATTTTGTAGGTAATACAGGATTTCATAGGAAGCTAGGAGAGGGATTTCAGCAGGAGAGATGCGAAGACAGATCTAGGAGAGAGTAAAGTGATTCTAGCAGCAGCATTTAGGATAGATTGTAGGGGAGACAGGTGAGAGGCAGGAAGGCTAAACAGGAGGTTACAATAGTCGAGACGGGAGAGAATGAGGGACTGCATTAGAAGTTTAGCAGTAGAGCGACAGAGGAAAGGGCGTATCTTTGCCATTTTACATAGGAGAAAATGACAGGTTTTAGCTACATTGTGAATGCGAGAGGAATCGAATGTGACCCCCAGGCAGCATGGTTGTGATACTGGGTGTATGATGGTGCTGCCAACAGTAATGGAGAAGGGGGCAGTAGGGCCAGGCTTGGGAGGAAGTAAGAGGAGCTCCATGTTTAAAGATGAAGATATTAAAACAATGTATATGATCTTTAATGTGTGGCATATTGCATATGAATATTTAAAATCATACAGTATATTTTTGTACAGGATACAATATTGGGTTGAAAGTATAGCATAGGGGTAAGAACACAGCATTTAAAGCAAGGGAAACTGTCTCTTATTGTGATCTTGGGCAAGTCACTTTATCTCTAAGTGCACTGTGGCATAAACATTAGATTGTATGTTATTTTTGGCAGTAAGATGATATGTATTAAAGTAAATATATATTATAATGTTGTTTTTTTTTGCCCATATTATTTAATGATTATGATTTATTATTGAAGTAAAAAATATAACCTAAACCACACCGCTAATACAAAATTAAAATTAGTTTAGAACATGAAACCCAAATCACACTAACTAACACAAGCACTATCAGTGACCTCAGTCAGGCAGTAGCTTTGATAACAATCTATGCATTCCTTAAATACCGAAAACAAAAACCACCAGTACTGCACAAATATAAAACAATATTTACTCAAAATATTACTGCAATATCAATCTTTTAATTATGTTAGGAATCTCATTGTCATGGTTGTTATTTTTGTTATTTATGTCAATAAAATCGCAGCTGCATTAAAGTGTTTTTTTTTTTTTAAGGCAAGCTAGAACATTTCTTTGAACAAACATTCTTTGACATTGTGTGCTATATACAGTAGTTGTGGCTGGCAAACACTTGCCAAAGTTTCCCAGTTGAAGGATCTGTTTGGACGATCATTCCAAACTCCTGTTAATGGGTTTACACATTTTCAGTGATAAAGAAGCATGAGAGAAAATCCACCAGCCAAAGATACAGTATGGAATTTCATTAATACACCATTCAGTTGATTCATCATGCAAAACATCTTATACCATTATATAATTAGTAAACATCTTGATCCCTAAATGGGAGTTCTGCTACAGTAATTGCATTTTCTATGATTTTAATTTTGAATATTGCTCCCATATTTTTATATTCATTCACTTGAACCAGATGTCTCCATGGTATAATCTCACTGCGTATGCACCCAAGATCCACGTTCCACAGATATTCCGATATTTCCCGTTAGTGGGCTTGTCCTAACTAAACAGGGCCAATGAGGTAAGCAATAGTATCCATACTTCTAGGAATATTTGCCATTTTAACATCCCAAACTCCTCTGGGAAAACACATGAAATTATCCTTCTAACAGCATTGTCTCTGAAGTGTCTGACTCATGTAGTGAGATCCCATTGTTCAAAATATGAAACTAAATGTTGTTTTGTGCTTACCGGGGGTACATTCAGTTGATGTCTGCTTCATCTGCCCTATACCATTTCAGATCAAAAGTTAGCCTTACATTTGCTGAAATCCATCATCGCTAAAATAAAAAGTCCTCTTCCCACCAAAGATTTTAACCTTCATATTAATCTCCATCCATTTCCAGGCTCACTGAAGACTATTGTACTGTCCCAGGACTTCAATTGTGATAGGCCATAACTAAACAAAAAAACTCTTTCTAGAAAACATGTGGGAACACATGGGAGCCTATGTACTTAAGCATCACAAATTGGTGCAGGCAAATCTCATTTTATACGCTGAAATTACTGAATGGACGCCAGCTGCATCATAAACTAGTATTTTTTTTGGGGGGGGGGGGGCGGCACAGAAATAGCCCAACATAGTTAACTTGGTGTAAACACTACAAATTCTCTTAATAGTGTTAGTGCAGAGTTTAAGAATAATATTGGAAATCCACCAATTCGGATCATTTCGAGTCTCAAGATGAATGAATTTATCTAAGACAGAAATTATGTATATCTTATGTAACCCCCCCCTTTGGGATCACTATTTTCACTTAATAGGTTAAGGGCCTTAAAGGGTTCCCATTATGTGCTTGGAAAGTGTAACGCCCCTCTCCAATCACATGTTACAGGGTTACTAGGCAGAAACCTTATTGAAGGTGTCTAACCTGTCACCTGGTGTACAGTCTGATAACTTTGCAGAGTCAAACTATCCCCCTTTTAGATATAGTGATAGTGATGTTACTAGGAGATACATATAGTGAGGGTAGAATATTCCAGATTCAGGCCCATGGAAAAGTAACAGAGGAGGGTTATCACTGTACATAGTGTAAAGAAAAAAGTGCGGGCTGTGTAGCGCTATTCAAAATATAATTGATAAATATCAATAGTAATCACTCTAATAACAATATACAGTGAAAAACGGTAATTCGGGCTGCCAACTAAAAATCACTAACTAGTTTCAGGTGCATTGTCCCTTAACAATATTACACTATGTTGTTTTATTTATTCCTTTTCATGTGCTGAGCAACGGCTGGTTCCAGTTTTCTGCATCCTTGGAACTCTTTGGGACTATTTCAGCATCCAGTCACTTTCACACGGTTGTATTTGTGCACATTCACTATAGGATTAATTTATATTGTTTATCCTTTTGTATTTATTTTAATTAATATATTTAGAATAAGGGTGCCCCTATCTTCTGTTTTTTTCTATACATAGAGTAAGTCATGTTTATGTGTAGAACTATATGTTTTAAGGATATCTGGTGACCTTTATTATTTTATAGTTGGGAACGTGCCCCTTCTAGTCAAAGCCCATAACAATGGTCTGAGATTAATCGTCTGCCCTAAAAGAGGAGGATGCATGATACTCCAGGGGGAATCCTTTTAAATAAAGGGTTTCGGAGCCCCGCGGGATTGGCCTATACTGCCCAGTTCTATCTGCGAGCCCCTTTTAATTCTGATGCTTTGGGATAAGGAGGGTAGTAATTCAGAGTGACAGGATATATACTGTATCCCTGTTACGCCGGTGCTGCCCGCAGACCAGACCCGTTCCTTTCACTGAGGTGAGGAACGTATAGAGGAACGCACCCGCAGCAAAGGGAGCGTGTCCGGAGTGTGGTGATTTGGCGTTGCCAGGCCAGGTGATGTTTAGCTAGCAATACTTGCCGGTACCGGTGTAGAAATGCCGTCGTCGTTGCCGTTTAGCCAAGGTCAGGGATTGGAGAATTCCGGAAGGTCGTTTGTCCAAGCAAGGGTCGAGAGCCAGAGAGAGACGTCCGCCAAGCCAAGTCGTAACCTGAGAGAATGAGAGAGAAAACGCCAGAGTAGTAATCCTAGTGGAAACTATGTCGAGCAATGAGTGATAGGAAGGACCGGCATTATAAAGTGTGACTGACCAATCAAAGGTGAAGGCAGGCCTGGAGGACTGCGTGGAGCCATCCTGGATAGGTCCCCTTGATTGGCAGGCAGGTGAGGACTTTTATTTTGACATGAGATCCTATTACTGTGCTGGGGGCGGGTTTTCACTGCCAGAGCAGTGAATAAATTATCTTCACCCGGCGCGCGCTGTTCAGGCGTGCGCCCGGGCAATATGGCGGCCGCGTGAGAGGATGCAGGGACCCGAGGATGCCGAGGACGGCGGGGAACCCCCAGAACCGCCGGAGGTGAGTGATGCTGGCGAGGGACGCGCGCCACGGCAGCGGGGGCAAATGCAGAAGCAGAGGAATCAGGGCGCGGACGCCGCGATCCCTGAATCCTCACAGTACCCCCCCCTCAGGATCGGCCTCAGGACGATCCTTCCATGGTTTTGATGGAAACTTCTCTCGGAAGCGTTTGAGGAGTCCTGGAGCATGAATATCTTTCAGGGGTACCCATGACCTCTCTTCGGGTCCAAAACCTCTCCAGTGTACCAAGAAGTGGACTCTACCTCTTGAAAGACGGGAATCCAGTAAAGCCTGTATCTCGTACTCTTCGTTACCCTGTACCATCACAGGATCTGGTTTAGAAGTGTGGTCCGGAAAGAGGTTACTGGAGATGAATGGCTTGAGAAGCGAGGTGTGAAAGACATTCGGAATTCTCATGCTTTGAGGAAGTTGGAGTCGAAAGGAAACCGGATTTACCTGCTCCAAGATGGAAAAGGGACCCAGAAACCTAGGAGCCAATTTGAGGGAAGGAGTTTTGAGATGGATGTTCTTGGATGATAGCCAAACCTTGTCTCCGGTCTTGTAGTTAGGTAGTTAGGTGCCGGACGACGGTGACGGTTTTGGAAGACAATGACGCTTTTTGTAGTGCAGATTGAATTCTGGACCAAGAGTCCTGTAGGAGGGCAATATGCTCGTCCACGGCTGGTATTCCAGAGGAGTCTTTAGAAATAGGTAGACGAGCCGGATGGAATCCATAGTTGATAAAGAAGGGAGTCTCGTGGGTAGACTCATTCCTGGAAGAATTAAATGCGAACTCAGCCCAGATAAGTAATTCTGCCCAGTCATCCTGAGAATTCGAGACGAAGCACCTTAAGTATTTCTCGAGGGATTGATTAACCCTCTCGGTCTGTCCGTTGGATTGAGGGTGATAACCAGAAGAAAAGGAAGATGAGATACCCAGTCTCTTGGTGAAATTTCTCCAGAACTTGGAGACGAACTGTGAACCCCGATCAGACACGATGGATATGGGAATCCCATGGATCCGAAAAATCTCTTTGGAGAAAATATCAGCTAGGGCGGGTGAGGAGGGTAATCCTTTGAGAGGGATAAAGTGTGCCATCTTGGAAAACCGATCCACTACCACAAGAATGGTATTCATGCCATTCGACCTAGGCAACTCCACAATAAAATCCATCGATATGTGGGACCAGGGACGCTCCGGAATAGGTAAAGGTAAGAGAAGACCCTGAGGTTTCTGACGAGGAATCTTGTTACGCGCACATACACTGGTGACACACTTTATTCGAGCTCGGCTAGTCCCACGAATTCGGGTATACCCGGGTGTATTGAGGTTTGTGACTGTTTTCTGCCCGAGTGCATTGGGTTATTTTCCAGGCAGGGATTGAAGCATTTTATTCCCGCTGGCTGCAATACTGCACAGTATATATATATATATACTGCATTACAATTCATGAATTTATGCCATCTGGTAGACACGCGAAGCATTGCAGCCTATTAAATCCTAATCATTATCATTTAACAGATCAGTCGACCGTCAGCCAGGCATGAACCCAGGCTGGGAAGGCAAACACAACGGGGCTTGTCAGAGGTGAGGAGCGGCGCATTCCAGGTATCTGCCAGGTACATACTGGGTATTTGCTCGAATAAAGTGTGTCTGTGCAGTACCGGACAGGACCGTGTAAATTCCAGAATAGTCTTTACCATATTGGGCCACCAGAAAGTGCGACGGATGAGATCCAAAGTCTTCTTGAATCCAGGATGCCCTGCCGAACGGGCGGCATGTCCCCAATCCAGTATTTCAGGGATGAATTTGGGTTCCACATACAAGGAGTCTTTAGGAACAACCAGACCGATCGAAAGATTCTCTTGAGACTTGATGATCCTCTCAAGATTCTTGAATGCTACAGCTGCTAAGATTCTTTGTTTAGGAAGGATGGACTCGGAGGTCTTTTCTGATCTCTCTTCAGAAGAGTATTGCCGGGAGAGAGCATCCGCTTTGACGTTCTTAGTGCCGGGAATATATGAGAGAACAAAATTAAATCTAGAAAAAAATAACGACCAGCGGGCTTGGCGGGGACCTAAACGACGGGCATTCTCAATATACAATAAGTTTTTATGGTCCGTGAGAATAGTGAATGGCTCTTTAGACCCCTCCAGAAGATGTCTCCATTCTTGAAGACAATATAGGAAGGTTGGAGCACAACTGAATACAGGGTGGAAAAAACAATCTGCAAGAGAGTGTGTGTCCCAAAAAGGTTTAATGGATCAAACCATAAACATACAGTGAGCCCACGGGCCCCCACCAACGCGTTTCGAGCAACGCTCTTTATCAAGGTGCATATCGATCCCCTCTTACCTGATCTCTGATATACACTTAGTTTCCCGCCAAAACCTCCCGTCCGCTCGGCGCTTAGCCGCGTCACAAGTGGCGCGTCATGCGCGTCGCGCAACGGTGACGTCAGCGCGCACTGCGTGTATACAGATATGACAAACTTTATTGACAATTTACAATTACCTATTAAAGCATCCAAATAAAAATACATACATACAAAACCTGGCTACACAATGCCTTTATAACATATTTTAAAACCTATCTGATAAGACGTAGGGGGAAAGAAACAATATCCTTCCACATCCCACAAATTACAAACATACAAAATAGTAAAATAAATAAATCTGACACAAAATAAGCGCTTTTAAAATCCCAAAATAGTAAATCATACATATACATGATGTGTATATATTATGATGAATAAATGGGAAAACTAAAACAACATTGTATAATAGATCATGACATACTTTCCCCCATAATGCACAAACAAATATTTGAGAAGTAATGATATCAGAGTAGGGTATCTGATTAATGATTTCTTTATTCATCTAATGAATTTAATTTTGCTTAATTTTATACATAAAAGGGGGGAATGTGATCAAGAGGTGTGATCAAAAAAACCTGTAATGGAATGGTTAAAAGAAACCGTGAAGAAACTCCTAAGGGTTTAATCAAAACATAAGTTGATATTTATGACCATGGGATGATGAACAAGTAATGTCAAACAGTGCATAAAATTGAAAATACTCGTATGTGTATAAATGAATAACACATCTGTATAATATGTTAAGCACCGTTATCCTCTTGTTCCTCACCCCATGTGTAATATAGGTTTAGGTATAGTATAGTAGAGAATTCTTTATAGCAATAAGTGCATAATTGCCTTGACAAGTGGACAATAGATTTAGCAATATTATGTATTATCTATCCGAACCTGTTTAATGCAAGAATGGAGTGAGGTCCCAATCTGAATTAAGACCATTTGGTATCTTAGTATTTAGGGTAAAGATCCAATATAGTTCCTTCTTGTCTAATGAGATGGTTCTATTTCCTCCCCTAATCGGTTTAGGAATATGTTCAATACCCCTGTATTTCAGATTTTTTATATTCCCCAATCTGCAGTTGGTGAAGTGTTGGGCGACAGGATGGGTCAGGTCTCCTAATTTGATAAGTCTTATATGTTCCCTCATCCTAGCCTTCAGTGCTCTGGTGGTACGTCCTACGTACTGCTTACCACATCCACAGTCCAAGAGGTAGACTGTGAATGTGGTATCGCAATTAATGAAAGATGTTATAGGGAATCGCTGCCCTGTACTGTTAGATACAAATTCTTTACATGACTCCATGTGTGTGCATGACACACATTTAAGACACTTGAAGCAACCTGTGGGAAGATTATGATCCTGACCTGGCACTGATGAAAAAAGACTTCTCGTCACATAATTGGCTATAGTCTTAGCTCTCTTGAAGACAAATCGTGGCCCTCCTAAGTATACCTTTTGGAGCAGTGGATCTGCGGATAGGGTAGGCCAGTGCTTTCTAACAATATTTTTTATACAGTTAGCCTGTGTGCTATATTGAGTTATAAACACCGGATCTGCCCCTTCCCAGTTTTCTTTTGTTTTACCTTGCTTAATCAAAAGGTCATTCCTGTTCATACTTGCGACCTCTTTGAGTGATGTTTGCAAATCAGAGGGTGGGTAACCTCTTTCAACAAATCTTAATAGCATTTCTTGGGATTGTTTTATAAAATCCTCATTGTTCGTACAGATACGTCTAAGTCGTATGAATTGTCCTTTTGGAATAGATTTTAACAACGACTGGGGATGACAGCTGTCAGCTCTCAAATAAGTGTTCCGTGAGTTGTGTTTTCTATATACATCCGAACTGATTTTCATATCCATATCGATAAATAATAACAAATCTAAATATTGGATATGGTGAAAATCATAGGTGTGAGTGAATTTTAAATTTAGATCATTAGTGTTAAGATAATCTATAAACAATAGTAGTGAATCAACCCCTCCTTCCCAAATAAAAATTAAATCATCTATATAGCGCCGATAAAAAGTGATAAATTGTCGATAGGGGTTGTTATCTCCAAACACGTGGACCGACTCCCACCAACCTAAAAACAGGTTGGCGTATGATGGAGCGAAGCTGGTACCCATAGCGGTTCCACGTGTTTGGAGATAAAAAGTCCCATCAAACAGAAAATAATTGTGGTGAAGTAAAAAGTGAATACAATTCATGATGAAACTACTTTGAACAAGTGAAAGTGAAGAGTGATCTAAATAGGACCTGACAGCTGCCATCCCATGCTGATGTGCAATAATTGTGTATAAGGAGGCCACATCCAGTGTGACCCAGATGTAGCCCCCTTTCCAATCCACCGACTTAAGGAGTTCCAGGAGGTCACCACTATCCCTGATGTAGGAGGGTAAGGACCGTACAAATGATTGCAGATAGTGATCTATATATCTTGACACACCATCTCCCAAAGATCCAATACTAGCAACTATTGGTCTTCCAGGAGGAGAGACCAACGTCTTATGGACCTTTGGGAGATGGTGAAACACAGGAATGACCGGATATGCATCAAAAAGAAATTCACATTCTGTATGTCCAAGAACCCCTAAGAGGGATCCTTCTTCTAGAAGTGACCTGAGTTGCTTCAGAAATACGGGAGTAGGGTCATCACGCAGAACAGAGTAAGATAATTTGTCAGTTAGTTGGCGAATAGCCTCCGTTTTATACTGTAGTGTACTCTGAACCACGATGGCCCCTCCCTTATCTGCCCCTTTGATAACAATAGATTTATTCATTTGTAATTTATGTAGGGCCTCCTTCTCTGACTTGTCGAGATTGTTGAATCTGTTCCGTAGGGGAAACAACTCAAATGTGTATCCCCTAGAGAGCAGAGTCAAGTCCCTCTCGACAAGTTTTTCGAAGGTAGTAAGACAATGTCCCTTCATATGTGAGGGGTAAAAAAACGATTTTTTCTTTAGCCCTGATTCCTGTCTCCCCAACACATTGGTTAAATCTATAAAATCATCCCTATCTTGATCTTTTAACAGGGAATCCATATCATTTAAACAACACAGTTCCTTGAAGGTGAGGGCAGCGTGTGGCATGGTGGAGCCAGAGTTGGAACTGTCAGCATCCACAGAACCGAAAGGAACCCCGGAGCCGACAGAACCGCACTGACTCCCCCCAACCCCATCATTGCTTCTCCCCTCAAAGAATCTTTTTAGAGTGAGTTTTCGGGTATATTTATTAAGATCTACAATGGTGTCAAATAGTTTCAGCTTGGATACTGGTGCAAACTTTAGTCCTTTATCCAAAACTGAGAGTTCCGCACTTGTCAGTTGTATATTAGACAAATTAATAACCCCAGTGTTTTTAATTAGGAGTTCTTCTTCCTTTTTGTTGGATTTCTTTTGTCTTCTTTTTGTCCCTCTTCTTGTGCGTTTGGTCGCTCCCAGTTTTTTGAGGACCCAAAATATGTCTTAGTTGGGTAATCTTTATTGTCACTACTGTCCCGCCTACCACGTCCTTGACCCAAGGTGTCCCCTTTATAGTCTCTCTGTGTTCTTAAGTCATGTTGTTCATGTGTGTGTTGTTCGGCCTGATGGGAGGTAGAGGCATGAGAAAATGTATCACTATCTGAAAAGTCTGATTCTCCACTGGTGGTATTGGTGAAGGATATATTTTTCTTAAGTATTGATTTTTTCTGTGGTTGTTTTTTACCATTTGTATCCTTTTTAGGTGTGGACGAATTAGATTTCTTAGAAAAAGCAGTCCTTTGCCACACATACACTTGGTTGCGAACATAGTCCTGCTTGTCCCTCTCAAATTTTGTTTGTTTTTGTGACATAATTTCTTTTTCCATTACCTCGATATTCTTAGACAGACTCTTATCCAGCTCGTTAAACCCCTCCATATCAATGAATTGACGTAGACCTTTTTGAAGGACACTAATATCTTTGTCCAGTAGTTTTTTCTCCTTTGTTTTAAGGTCTATGATCAACTCCATGAGTGTGAAGGAGCAACAATTAAGGGTATCCTTCCACTTGCTCTCGAAGTCTGCACTCACAAACCCAAACGTGGGGGATTTTTTTACTCTTAATCCTCTAGGAATTCTCCTAGTCCTGACATAATTTTGTAGTGTAATGATATCCCACCATGTTCGAATTTGTGTTGACAATAATTTTTCTAGTTTTGAAAATTGTAATCTGAGATCCGAAAGATCTTCACAATTAGATTCCAAAGTGTTGTCAAATACCTGTTCTGCCCTTTTAGCTCTTTTAGAATTATCGGAGCAACAAAAGGCATATTGTGTAAGATTCTCAGTCTCCTCCTGGAGTTCTTCCTCGGTTTCAATATCATGTTGATCCATATTAGAATGCATACACCAGTGATGGTATAAGCATAAAAAATATATTGATAAAAATGGGTGTGCACACACTCTCACTTGGCAGATAAATAATAAATAATTCAATCCATGTGAGCAACCTCACAGTCTATAGATACAATGTAAAAAATGCTGTATGGTGCTCAGAAACATAGATCAAAAGCTGCAATAAAGTCCTTCAACAGAATAATTCCATGTGTAGAGATCCTAGGGGTACCAGGAGCATTAAACCAAACCAAAATCCTGTTGGATGTAACACCTATTTCCACTATGACACGATGGCCTGGATGGAGTTCCACTATTGTAAGTAACAACTCCCACTAGCTAGTGTCCAGTCAGATATATCGCTGTGGAACAATAAGGTGTAAGGTGTAAGGTGTAAGAGTAATATTACTCACGGCTGGGTGGTCTTCCTGGTATACCTCCTCCGGTAGGTGCATCCGGTCTTCCAATGGTCACAGCAAACAATATAGGAAGGTTGGAGCACAACTGAATACAGGGTGGAAAAAACAATCTGCAAGAGAGTGTGTGTCCCAAAAAGGTTTAATGGATCAAACCATAAACATACAGTGAGCCCACGGGCCCCCACCAACGCGTTTCGAGCAACGCTCTTTATCAAGGTGCATATCGATCCCCTCTTACCTGATCTCTGATATACACTTAGTTTCCCGCCAAAACCTCCCGTCCGCTCGGCGCTTAGCCGCGTCACAAGTGGCGCGTCATGCGCGTCGCGCAACGGTGACGTCAGCGCGCACTGCGTGTATACAGATATGACAAACTTTATTGACAATTTACAATTACCTATTAAAGCATCCAAATAAAAATACATACATACAAAACCTGGCTACACAATGCCTTTATAACATATTTTAAAACCTATCTGATAAGACGTAGGGGGAAAGAAACAATATCCTTCCACATCCCACAAATTACAAACATACAAAATAGTAAAATAAATAAATCTGACACAAAATAAGCGCTTTTAAAATCCCAAAATAGTAAATCATACATATACATGATGTGTATATATTATGATGAATAAATGGGAAAACTAAAACAACATTGTATAATAGATCATGACATACTTTCCCCCATAATGCACAAACAAATATTTGAGAAGTAATGATATCAGAGTAGGGTATCTGATTAATGATTTCTTTATTCATCTAATGAATTTAATTTTGCTTAATTTTATACATAAAAGGGGGGAATGTGATCAAGAGGTGTGATCAAAAAAACCTGTAATGGAATGGTTAAAAGAAACCGTGAAGAAACTCCTAAGGGTTTAATCAAAACATAAGTTGATATTTATGACCATGGGATGATGAACAAGTAATGTCAAACAGTGCATAAAATTGAAAATACTCGTATGTGTATAAATGAATAACACATCTGTATAATATGTTAAGCACCGTTATCCTCTTGTTCCTCACCCCATGTGTAATATAGGTTTAGGTATAGTATAGTAGAGAATTCTTTATAGCAATAAGTGCATAATTGCCTTGACAAGTGGACAATAGATTTAGCAATATTATGTATTATCTATCCGAACCTGTTTAATGCAAGAATGGAGTGAGGTCCCAATCTGAATTTAGACCATTTGGTATCTTAGTATTTAGGGTAAAGATCCAATATAGTTCCTTCTTGTCTAATGAGATGGTTCTATTTCCTCCCCTAATCGGTTTAGGAATATGTTCAATACCCCTGTATTTCAGATTTTTTATATTCCCCAATCTGCAGTTGGTGAAGTGTTGGGCGACAGGATGGGTCAGGTCTCCTAATTTGATAAGTCTTATATGTTCCCTCATCCTAGCCTTCAGTGCTCTGGTGGTACGTCCTACGTACTGCTTACCACATCCACAGTCCAAGAGGTAGACTGTGAATGTGGTATCGCAATTAATGAAAGATGTTATAGGGAATCGCTGCCCTGTACTGTTAGATACAAATTCTTTACATGACTCCATGTGTGTGCATGACACACATTTAAGACACTTGAAGCAACCTGTGGGAAGATTATGATCC
Organism: Ascaphus truei; assembly: GCF_040206685.1. Taxonomy (NCBI): domain Eukaryota; kingdom Metazoa; phylum Chordata; class Amphibia; order Anura; family Ascaphidae; genus Ascaphus; species Ascaphus truei. Next base: position 86,224,888 of record NC_134486.1, read on the forward strand.
TGACCTGGCACTGATGAAAAAAGACTTCTCGTCACATAATTGGCTATAGTCTTAGCTCTCTTGAAGACAAATCGTGGCCCTCCTAAGTATACCTTTTGGAGCAGTGGATCTGCGGATAGGGTAGGCCAGTGCTTTCTAACAATATTTTTTATACAGTTAGCCTGTGTGCTATATTGAGTTATAAACACCGGATCTGCCCCTTCCCAGTTTTCTTTTGTTTTACCTTGCTTAATCAAAAGGTCATTCCTGTTCATACTTGCGACCTCTTTGAGTGATGTTTGCAAATCAGAGGGTGGGTAACCTCTTTCAACAAATCTTAATAGCATTTCTTGGGATTGTTTTATAAAATCCTCATTGTTCGTACAGATACGTCTAAGTCGTATGAATTGTCCTTTTGGAATAGATTTTAACAACGACTGGGGATGACAGCTGTCAGCTCTCAAATAAGTGTTCCGTGAGTTGTGTTTTCTATATACATCCGAACTGATTTTCATATCCATATCGATAAATAATAACAAATCTAAATATTGGATATGGTGAAAATCATAGGTGTGAGTGAATTTTAAATTTAGATCATTAGTGTTAAGATAATCTATAAACAATAGTAGTGAATCAACCCCTCCTTCCCAAATAAAAATTAAATCATCTATATAGCGCCGATAAAAAGTGATAAATTGTCGATAGGGGTTGTTATCTCCAAACACGTGGACCGACTCCCACCAACCTAAAAACAGGTTGGCGTATGATGGAGCGAAGCTGGTACCCATAGCGGTTCCACGTGTTTGGAGATAAAAAGTCCCATCAAACAGAAAATAATTGTGGTGAAGTAAAAAGTGAATACAATTCATGATGAAACTACTTTGAACAAGTGAAAGTGAAGAGTGATCTAAATAGGACCTGACAGCTGCCATCCCATGCTGATGTGCAATAATTGTGTATAAGGAGGCCACATCCAGTGTGACCCAGATGTAGCCCCCTTTCCAATCCACCGACTTAAGGAGTTCCAGGAGGTCACCACTATCCCTGATGTAGGAGGGTAAGGACCGTACAAATGATTGCAGATAGTGATCTATATATCTTGACACACCATCTCCCAAAGATCCAATACTAGCAACTATTGGTCTTCCAGGAGGAGAGACCAACGTCTTATGGACCTTTGGGAGATGGTGAAACACAGGAATGACCGGATATGCATCAAAAAGAAATTCACATTCTGTATGTCCAAGAACCCCTAAGAGGGATCCTTCTTCTAGAAGTGACCTGAGTTGCTTCAGAAATACGGGAGTAGGGTCATCACGCAGAACAGAGTAAGATAATTTGTCAGTTAGTTGGCGAATAGCCTCCGTTTTATACTGTAGTGTACTCTGAACCACGATGGCCCCTCCCTTATCTGCCCCTTTGATAACAATAGATTTATTCATTTGTAATTTATGTAGGGCCTCCTTCTCTGACTTGTCGAGATTGTTGAATCTGTTCCGTAGGGGAAACAACTCAAATGTGTATCCCCTAGAGAGCAGAGTCAAGTCCCTCTCGACAAGTTTTTCGAAGGTAGTAAGACAATGTCCCTTCATATGTGAGGGGTAAAAAAACGATTTTTTCTTTAGCCCTGATTCCTGTCTCCCCAACACATTGGTTAAATCTATAAAATCATCCCTATCTTGATCTTTTAACAGGGAATCCATATCATTTAAACAACACAGTTCCTTGAAGGTGAGGGCAGCGTGTGGCATGGTGGAGCCAGAGTTGGAACTGTCAGCATCCACAGAACCGAAAGGAACCCCGGAGCCGACAGAACCGCACTGACTCCCCCCAACCCCATCATTGCTTCTCCCCTCAAAGAATCTTTTTAGAGTGAGTTTTCGGGTATATTTATTAAGATCTACAATGGTGTCAAATAGTTTCAGCTTGGATACTGGTGCAAACTTTAGTCCTTTATCCAAAACTGAGAGTTCCGCACTTGTCAGTTGTATATTAGACAAATTAATAACCCCAGTGTTTTTAATTAGGAGTTCTTCTTCCTTTTTGTTGGATTTCTTTTGTCTTCTTTTTGTCCCTCTTCTTGTGCGTTTGGTCGCTCCCAGTTTTTTGAGGACCCAAAATATGTCTTAGTTGGGTAATCTTTATTGTCACTACTGTCCCGCCTACCACGTCCTTGACCCAAGGTGTCCCCTTTATAGTCTCTCTGTGTTCTTAAGTCATGTTGTTCATGTGTGTGTTGTTCGGCCTGATGGGAGGTAGAGGCATGAGAAAATGTATCACTATCTGAAAAGTCTGATTCTCCACTGGTGGTATTGGTGAAGGATATATTTTTCTTAAGTATTGATTTTTTCTGTGGTTGTTTTTTACCATTTGTATCCTTTTTAGGTGTGGACGAATTAGATTTCTTAGAAAAAGCAGTCCTTTGCCACACATACACTTGGTTGCGAACATAGTCCTGCTTGTCCCTCTCAAATTTTGTTTGTTTTTGTGACATAATTTCTTTTTCCATTACCTCGATATTCTTAGACAGACTCTTATCCAGCTCGTTAAACCCCTCCATATCAATGAATTGACGTAGACCTTTTTGAAGGACACTAATATCTTTGTCCAGTAGTTTTTTCTCCTTTGTTTTAAGGTCTATGATCAACTCCATGAGTGTGAAGGAGCAACAATTAAGGGTATCCTTCCACTTGCTCTCGAAGTCTGCACTCACAAACCCAAACGTGGGGGATTTTTTTACTCTTAATCCTCTAGGAATTCTCCTAGTCCTGACATAATTTTGTAGTGTAATGATATCCCACCATGTTCGAATTTGTGTTGACAATAATTTTTCTAGTTTTGAAAATTGTAATCTGAGATCCGAAAGATCTTCACAATTAGATTCCAAAGTGTTGTCAAATACCTGTTCTGCCCTTTTAGCTCTTTTAGAATTATCGGAGCAACAAAAGGCATATTGTGTAAGATTCTCAGTCTCCTCCTGGAGTTCTTCCTCGGTTTCAATATCATGTTGATCCATATTAGAATGCATACACCAGTGATGGTATAAGCATAAAAAATATATTGATAAAAATGGGTGTGCACACACTCTCACTTGGCAGATAAATAATAAATAATTCAATCCATGTGAGCAACCTCACAGTCTATAGATACAATGTAAAAAATGCTGTATGGTGCTCAGAAACATAGATCAAAAGCTGCAATAAAGTCCTTCAACAGAATAATTCCATGTGTAGAGATCCTAGGGGTACCAGGAGCATTAAACCAAACCAAAATCCTGTTGGATGTAACACCTATTTCCACTATGACACGATGGCCTGGATGGAGTTCCACTATTGTAAGTAACAACTCCCACTAGCTAGTGTCCAGTCAGATATATCGCTGTGGAACAATAAGGTGTAAGGTGTAAGGTGTAAGAGTAATATTACTCACGGCTGGGTGGTCTTCCTGGTATACCTCCTCCGGTAGGTGCATCCGGTCTTCCAATGGTCACAGCAAACAATATAGGAAGGTTGGAGCACAACTGAATACAGGGTGGAAAAAACAATCTGCAAGAGAGTGTGTGTCCCAAAAAGGTTTAATGGATCAAACCATAAACATACAGTGAGCCCACGGGCCCCCACCAACGCGTTTCGAGCAACGCTCTTTATCAAGGTGCATATCGATCCCCTCTTACCTGATCTCTGATATACACTTAGTTTCCCGCCAAAACCTCCCGTCCGCTCGGCGCTTAGCCGCGTCACAAGTGGCGCGTCATGCGCGTCGCGCAACGGTGACGTCAGCGCGCACTGCGTGTATACAGATATGACAAACTTTATTGACAATTTACAATTACCTATTAAAGCATCCAAATAAAAATACATACATACAAAACCTGGCTACACAATGCCTTTATAGCATATTTTAAAACCTATCTGATAAGACGTAGGGGGAAAGAAACAATATCCTTCCACATCCCACAAATTACAAACATACAAAATAGTAAAATAAATAAATCTGACACAAAATAAGCGCTTTTAAAATCCCAAAATAGTAAATCATACATATACATGATGTGTATATATTATGATGAATAAATGGGAAAACTAAAACAACATTGTATAATAGATCATGACATACTTTCCCCCATAATGCACAAACAAATATTTGAGAAGTAATGATATCAGAGTAGGGTATCTGATTAATGATTTCTTTATTCATCTAATGAATTTAATTTTGCTTAATTTTATACATAAAAGGGGGGAATGTGATCAAGAGGTGTGATCAAAAAAACCTGTAATGGAATGGTTAAAAGAAACCGTGAAGAAACTCCTAAGGGTTTAATCAAAACATAAGTTGATATTTATGACCATGGGATGATGAACAAGTAATGTCAAACAGTGCATAAAATTGAAAATACTCGTATGTGTATAAATGAATAACACATCTGTATAATATGTTAAGCACCGTTATCCTCTTGTTCCTCACCCCATGTGTAATATAGGTTTAGGTATAGTATAGTAGAGAATTCTTTATAGCAATAAGTGCATAATTGCCTTGACAAGTGGACAATAGATTTAGCAATATTATGTATTATCTATCCGAACCTGTTTAATGCAAGAATGGAGTGAGGTCCCAATCTGAATTTAGACCATTTGGTATCTTAGTATTTAGGGTAAAGATCCAATATAGTTCCTTCTTGTCTAATGAGATGGTTCTATTTCCTCCCCTAATCGGTTTAGGAATATGTTCAATACCCCTGTATTTCAGATTTTTTATATTCCCCAATCTGCAGTTGGTGAAGTGTTGGGCGACAGGATGGGTCAGGTCTCCTAATTTGATAAGTCTTATATGTTCCCTCATCCTAGCCTTCAGTGCTCTGGTGGTACGTCCTACGTACTGCTTACCACATCCACAGTCCAAGAGGTAGACTGTGAATGTGGTATCGCAATTAATGAAAGATGTTATAGGGAATCGCTGCCCTGTACTGTTAGATACAAATTCTTTACATGACTCCATGTGTGTGCATGACACACATTTAAGACACTTGAAGCAACCTGTGGGAAGATTATGATCCTGACCTGGCACCGATGAAAAAAGACTTCTCGTCACATAATTGGCTATAGTCTTAGCTCTCTTGAAGACAAATCGTGGCCCTCCTAAGTATACCTTTTGGAGCAGTGGATCTGCGGATAGGGTAGGCCAGTGCTTTCTAACAATATTTTTTATACAGTTAGCCTGTGTGCTATATTGAGTTATAAACACCGGATCTGCCCCTTCCCAGTTTTCTTTTGTTTTACCTTGCTTAATCAAAAGGTCATTCCTGTTCATACTTGCGACCTCTTTGAGTGATGTTTGCAAATCAGAGGGTGGGTAACCTCTTTCAACAAATCTTAATAGCATTTCTTGGGATTGTTTTATAAAATCCTCATTGTTCGTACAGATACGTCTAAGTCGTATGAATTGTCCTTTTGGAATAGATTTTAACAACGACTGGGGATGACAGCTGTCAGCTCTCAAATAAGTGTTCCGTGAGTTGTGTTTTCTATATACATCCGAACTGATTTTCATATCCATATCGATAAATAATAACAAATCTAAATATTGGATATGGTGAAAATCATAGGTGTGAGTGAATTTTAAATTTAGATCATTAGTGTTAAGATAATCTATAAACAATAGTAGTGAATCAACCCCTCCTTCCCAAATAAAAATTAAATCATCTATATAGCGCCGATAAAAAGTGATAAATTGTCGATAGGGGTTGTTATCTCCAAACACGTGGACCGACTCCCACCAACCTAAAAACAGGTTGGCGTATGATGGAGCGAAGCTGGTACCCATAGCGGTTCCACGTGTTTGGAGATAAAAAGTCCCATCAAACAGAAAATAATTGTGGTGAAGTAAAAAGTGAATACAATTCATGATGAAACTACTTTGAACAAGTGAAAGTGAAGAGTGATCTAAATAGGACCTGACAGCTGCCATCCCATGCTGATGTGCAATAATTGTGTATAAGGAGGCCACATCCAGTGTGACCCAGATGTAGCCCCCTTTCCAATCCACCGACTTAAGGAGTTCCAGGAGGTCACCACTATCCCTGATGTAGGAGGGTAAGGACCGTACAAATGATTGCAGATAGTGATCTATATATCTTGACACACCATCTCCCAAAGATCCAATACTAGCAACTATTGGTCTTCCAGGAGGAGAGACCAACGTCTTATGGACCTTTGGGAGATGGTGAAACACAGGAATGACCGGATATGCATCAAAAAGAAATTCACATTCTGTATGTCCAAGAACCCCTAAGAGGGATCCTTCTTCTAGAAGTGACCTGAGTTGCTTCAGAAATACGGGAGTAGGGTCATCACGCAGAACAGAGTAAGATAATTTGTCAGTTAGTTGGCGAATAGCCTCCGTTTTATACTGTAGTGTACTCTGAACCACGATGGCCCCTCCCTTATCTGCCCCTTTGATAACAATAGATTTATTCATTTGTAATTTATGTAGGGCCTCCTTCTCTGACTTGTCGAGATTGTTGAATCTGTTCCGTAGGGGAAACAACTCAAATGTGTATCCCCTAGAGAGCAGAGTCAAGTCCCTCTCGACAAGTTTTTCGAAGGTAGTAAGACAATGTCCCTTCATATGTGAGGGGTAAAAAAACGATTTTTTCTTTAGCCCTGATTCCTGTCTCCCCAACACATTGGTTAAATCTATAAAATCATCCCTATCTTGATCTTTTAACAGGGAATCCATATCATTTAAACAACACAGTTCCTTGAAGGTGAGGGCAGCGTGTGGCATGGTGGAGCCAGAGTTGGAACTGTCAGCATCCACAGAACCGAAAGGAACCCCGGAGCCGACAGAACCGCACTGACTCCCCCCAACCCCATCATTGCTTCTCCCCTCAAAGAATCTTTTTAGAGTGAGTTTTCGGGTATATTTATTAAGATCTACAATGGTGTCAAATAGTTTCAGCTTGGATACTGGTGCAAACTTTAGTCCTTTATCCAAAACTGAGAGTTCCGCACTTGTCAGTTGTATATTAGACAAATTAATAACCCCAGTGTTTTTAATTAGGAGTTCTTCTTCCTTTTTGTTGGATTTCTTTTGTCTTCTTTTTGTCCCTCTTCTTGTGCGTTTGGTCGCTCCCAGTTTTTTGAGGACCCAAAATATGTCTTAGTTGGGTAATCTTTATTGTCACTACTGTCCCGCCTACCACGTCCTTGACCCAAGGTGTCCCCTTTATAGTCTCTCTGTGTTCTTAAGTCATGTTGTTCATGTGTGTGTTGTTCGGCCTGATGGGAGGTAGAGGCATGAGAAAATGTATCACTATCTGAAAAGTCTGATTCTCCACTGGTGGTATTGGTGAAGGATATATTTTTCTTAAGTATTGATTTTTTCTGTGGTTGTTTTTTACCATTTGTATCCTTTTTAGGTGTGGACGAATTAGATTTCTTAGAAAAAGCAGTCCTTTGCCACACATACACTTGGTTGCGAACATAGTCCTGCTTGTCCCTCTCAAATTTTGTTTGTTTTTGTGACATAATTTCTTTTTCCATTACCTCGATATTCTTAGACAGACTCTTATCCAGCTCGTTAAACCCCTCCATATCAATGAATTGACGTAGACCTTTTTGAAGGACACTAATATCTTTGTCCAGTAGTTTTTTCTCCTTTGTTTTAAGGTCTATGATCAACTCCATGAGTGTGAAGGAGCAACAATTAAGGGTATCCTTCCACTTGCTCTCGAAGTCTGCACTCACAAACCCAAACGTGGGGGATTTTTTTACTCTTAATCCTCTAGGAATTCTCCTAGTCCTGACATAATTTTGTAGTGTAATGATATCCCACCATGTTCGAATTTGTGTTGACAATAATTTTTCTAGTTTTGAAAATTGTAATCTGAGATCCGAAAGATCTTCACAATTAGATTCCAAAGTGTTGTCAAATACCTGTTCTGCCCTTTTAGCTCTTTTAGAATTATCGGAGCAACAAAAGGCATATTGTGTAAGATTCTCAGTCTCCTCCTGGAGTTCTTCTTCGGTTTCAATATCATGTTGATCCATATTAGAATGCATGCACCAGTGATGGTATAAGCATAAAAAATATATTGATAAAAATGGGTGTGCACACACTCTCACTTGGCAGATAAATAATAAATAATTCAATCCATGTGAGCAACCTCACAGTCTATAGATACAATGTAAAAAATGCTGTATGGTGCTCAGAAACATAGATCAAAAGCTGCAATAAAGTCCTTCAACAGAATAATTCCATGTGTAGAGATCCTAGGGGTACCAGGAGCATTAAACCAAACCAAAATCCTGTTGGATGTAACACCTATTTCCACTATGACACGATGGCCTGGATGGAGTTCCACTATTGTAAGTAACAACTCCCACTAGCTAGTGTCCAGTCAGATATATCGCTGTGGAACAATAAGGTGTAAGGTGTAAGGTGTAAGAGTAATATTACTCACGGCTGGGTGGTCTTCCTGGTATACCTCCTCCGGTAGGTGCATCCGGTCTTCCAATGGTCACAGCAAACAATATAGGAAGGTTGGAGCACAACTGAATACAGGGTGGAAAAAACAATCTGCAAGAGAGTGTGTGTCCCAAAAAGGTTTAATGGATCAAACCATAAACATACAGTGAGCCCACGGGCCCCCACCAACGCGTTTCGAGCAACGCTCTTTATCAAGGTGCATATCGATCCCCTCTTACCTGATCTCTGATATACACTTAGTTTCCCGCCAAATGCACAAACAAATTCTAAGAAATCTAATTCGTCCACACCTAAAAAGGATACAAATGGTAAAAAACAACCACAGAAAAAATCAATACTTAAGAAAAATATATCCTTCACCAACACCACCAGTGGAGAATCAGACTTTTCAGATAGTGATACATTTTCTCATGCCTCTACCTCCCATCAGGCCGAACAACACACACATGAACAACATGACTTAAGAACACAGAGAGACTATAAAGGGGACACCTTGGGTCAAGGACGTGGTAGGCGGGACAGTAGTGACAATAAAGATTACCCAACTAAGACATATTTTGGGTCCTCAAAAAACTGGGAGCGACCAAACGCACAAGAAGAGGGACAAAAAGAAGACAAAAGAAATCCAACAAAAAGGAAGAAGAACTCCTAATTAAAAACACTGGGGTTATTAATTTGTCTAATATACAACTGACAAGTGCGGAACTCTCAGTTTTGGATAAAGGACTAAAGTTTGCACCAGTATCCAAGCTGAAACTATTTGACACCATTGTAGATCTTAATAAATATACCCGAAAACTCACTCTAAAAAGATTCTTTGAGGGGAGAAGCAATGATGGGGTTGGGGGGAGTCAGTGCGGTTCTGTCGGCTCCGGGGTTCCTTTCGGTTCTGTGGATGCTGACAGTTCCAACTCTGGCTCCACCATGCCACACGCTGCCCTCACCTTCAAGGAACTGTGTTGTTTAAATGATATGGATTCCCTGTTAAAAGATCGAGATAGGGATGATTTTATAGATTTAACCAATGTGTTGGGGAGACAGGAATCAGGGCTAAAGAAAAAATCGTTTTTTTACCCCTCACATATGAAGGGACATTGTCTTACTACCTTCGAAAAACTTGTCGAGAGGGACTTGACTCTGCTCTCTAGGGGATACACATTTGAGTTGTTTCCCCTACGGAACAGATTCAACAATCTCGACAAGTCAGAGAAGGAGGCCCTACATAAATTACAAATGAATAAATCTATTGTTATCAAAGGGGCAGATAAGGGAGGGGCCATCGTGGTTCAGAGTACACTACAGTATAAAACGGAGGCTATTCGCCAACTAACTGACAAATTATCTTACTCTGTTCTGCGTGATGACCCTACTCCCGTATTTCTGAAGCAACTCAGGTCACTTCTAGAAGAAGGATCCCTCTTAGGGGTTCTTGGACATACAGAATGTGAATTTCTTTTTGATGCATATCCGGTCATTCCTGTGTTTCACCATCTCCCAAAGGTCCATAAGACGTTGGTCTCTCCTCCTGGAAGACCAATAGTTGCTAGTATTGGATCTTTGGGAGATGGTGTGTCAAGATATATAGATCACTATCTGCAATCATTTGTACGGTCCTTACCCTCCTACATCAGGGATAGTGGTGACCTCCTGGAACTCCTTAAGTCGGTGGATTGGAAAGGGGGCTACATCTGGGTCACACTGGATGTGGCCTCCTTATACACAATTATTGCACATCAGCATGGGATGGCAGCTGTCAGGTCCTATTTAGATCACTCTTCACTTTCACTTGTTCATAGTAGTTTCATCATGAATTGTATTCACTTTTTTCTTCACCACAATTATTTTCTGTTTGATGGGACTTTTTATCTCCAAACACGTGGAACCGCTATGGGTACCAGCTTCGCTCCATCATACGCCAACCTGTTTTTAGGTTGGTGGGAGTCGGTCCACGTGTTTGGAGATAACAACCCCTATCGACAATTTATCACTTTTTATCGGCGCTATATAGATGATTTAATTTTTATTTGGGAAGGAGGGGTTGATTCACTACTATTGTTTATAGATTATCTTAACACTAATGATCTAAATTTAAAATTCACTCACACCTATGATTTTCACCATATCCAATATTTAGATTTGTTATTATTTATCGATATGGATATGAAAATCAGTTCGGATGTATATAGAAAACACAACTCACGGAACACTTATTTGAGAGCTGACAGCTGTCATCCCCAGTCGTTGTTAAAATCTATTCCAAAAGGACAATTCATACGACTTAGACGTATCTGTACGAACAATGAGGATTTTATAAAACAATCCCAAGAAATGCTATTAAGATTTGTTGAAAGAGGTTACCCACCCTCTGATTTGCAAACATCACTCAAAGAGGTCGCAAGTATGAACAGGAATGACCTTTTGATTAAGCAAGGTAAAACAAAAGAAAACTGGGAAGGGGCAGATCCGGTGTTTATAACTCAATATAGCACACAGGCTAACTGTATAAAAAATATTGTTAGAAAGCACTGGCCTACCCTATCCGCAGATCCACTGCTCCAAAAGGTATACTTAGGAGGGCCACGATTTGTCTTCAAGAGAGCTAAGACTATAGCCAATTATGTGACGAGAAGTCTTTTTTCATCAGTGCCAGGTCAGGATCATAATCTTCCCACAGGTTGCTTCAAGTGTCTTAAATGTGTGTCATGCACACACATGGAGTCATGTAAAGAATTTGTATCTAACAGTACAGGGCAGCGATTCCCTATAACATCTTTCATTAATTGCGATACCACATTCACAGTCTACCTCTTGGACTGTGGATGTGGTAAGCAGTACGTAGGACGTACCACCAGAGCACTGAAGGCTAGGATGAGGGAACATATAAGACTTATCAAATTAGGAGACCTGACCCATCCTGTCGCCCAACACTTCACCAACTGCAGATTGGGGAATATAAAAAATCTGAAATACAGGGGTATTGAACATATTCCTAAACCGATTAGGGGAGGAAATAGAACCATCTCATTAGACAAGAAGGAACTATATTGGATCTTTACCCTAAATACTAAGATACCAAATGGTCTAAATTCAGATTGGGACCTCACTCCATTCTTGCATTAAACAGGTTCGGATAGATAATACATAATATTGCTAAATCTATTGTCCACTTGTCAAGGCAATTATGCACTTATTGCTATAAAGAATTCTCTACTATACTATACCTAAACCTATATTACACATGGGGTGAGGAACAAGAGGATAACGGTGCTTAACATATTATACAGATGTGTTATTCATTTATACACATACGAGTATTTTCAATTTTATGCACTGTTTGACATTACTTGTTCATCATCCCATGGTCATAAATATCAACTTATGTTTTGATTAAACCCTTAGGAGTTTCTTCACGGTTTCTTTTAACCATTCCATTACAGGTTTTTTTGATCACACCTCTTGATCACATTCCCCCCTTTTATGTATAAAATTAAGCAAAATTAAATTCATTAGATGAATAAAGAAATCATTAATCAGATACCCTACTCTGATATCATTACTTCTCAAATATTTGTTTGTGCATTATGGGGGAAAGTATGTCATGATCTATTATACAATGTTGTTTTAGTTTTCCCATTTATTCATCATAATATATACACATCATGTATATGTATGATTTACTATTTTGGGATTTTAAAAGCGCTTATTTTGTGTCAGATTTATTTATTTTACTATTTTGTATGTTTGTAATTTGTGGGATGTGGAAGGATATTGTTTCTTTCCCCCTACGTCTTATCAGATAGGTTTTAAAATATGTTATAAAGGCATTGTGTAGCCAGGTTTTGTATGTATGTATTTTTATTTGGATGCTTTAATAGGTAATTGTAAATTGTCAATAAAGTTTGTCATATCTGTATACACGCAGTGCGCGCTGACGTCACCGTTGCGCGACGCGCATGACGCGCCACTTGTGACGCGGCTAAGCGCCGAGCGGACGGGAGGTTTTGGCGGGAAACTAAGTGTATATCAGAGATCAGGTAAGAGGGGATCGATATGCACCTTGATAAAGAGCGTTGCTCGAAACGCGTTGGTGGGGGCCCGTGGGCTCACTGTATGTTTATGGTTTGATCCATTAAACCTTTTTGGGACACACACTCTCTTGCAGATTGTTTTTTCCACCCTGTATTCAGTTGTGCTCCAACCTTCCTATATTGTTTGCTGTGACCATTGGAAGACCGGATGCACCTACCGGAGGAGGTATACCAGGAAGACCACCCAGCCGTGAGTAATATTACTCTTACACCTTACACCTTACACCTTATTGTTCCACAGCGATATATCTGACTGGACACTAGCTAGTGGGAGTTGTTACTTACAATAGTGGAACTCCATCCAGGCCATCGTGTCATAGTGGAAATAGGTGTTACATCCAACAGGATTTTGGTTTGGTTTAATGCTCCTGGTACCCCTAGGATCTCTACACATGGAATTATTCTGTTGAAGGACTTTATTGCAGCTTTTGATCTATGTTTCTGAGCACCATACAGCATTTTTTCCATTCTTGAAGAGCCAACTTGACGGCCAAAAGTTCCCTATTGCCCACGTCATAATTTCTCTCTGCGGAAGAAAACTTTTTGGAGAAAAACCCGCAAGGATGAAGTTTATCCTGGGAAGAAAATTTCTGAGACAGAACCGCACCAGCCCCACAGTCCGAAGCGTCAACCTCTAGGGTGAATGGAAAATTCGTGTTAGGGTGTCGAAGGATGGGAGCAGAGACAAAAGTTTGTTTCAGCGTCTCAAATGCCATGACTGCCTCTGGAGACCAAGATGAAGGATCTGCACCTTTTTTGGTCAGTGCCGTGATAGGAGCGACAATGGTAGAAAAGTTACGGATAAACTTCAAGTAATAGTTAGAAAAACCTAAAAACCATTGAATAGATTTGAGGGAATTGGGTTGCGGCCAATCTACGACGGCTTTCAGTTTCTCTGGGTCCATGGCCAAGCCTTTGTTGGAGATGATGTATCCGAGAAAGGAAGTGGTAGACTGATGAAAAATGCATTTCTCCATTTTAGCAAACAACCGGTTCTCTCGGAGGCGTGAAAGCACAAACTTCGTGTGGATGATATGATCCTGTAAGTTTTGAGAAAAAATAAGGATGTCATCCAGGTAGACAATGACAAAGCGATTAAGAACGTCCCGAAAGATATCATTGATGAAGTCCTGAAAAACTGCCGGTGCATTGCATAACCCGAAGGGCATTACTAGATATTCGTAGTGTCCGCTACGGGTGTTGAAGGCAGTCTTCCATTCATCGCCCTCACGGATACGGATGAGGTTGTATGCCCCATGAAGGTCCAGTTTAGTAAAGAGGTTGGCCCCCTGAAGTCTATCAAAGAGTTCGGAGATGAGTGGGAGAGGATAACGATTCTTCACCGTCATATGGTTCAGACCCCGGTAATCAATACATGGTCTGAGAGTACCATCTTTCTTTTTGACAAAGAAGAATCCGGCCCCCGCAGGAGAATTGGAATGACGTATGAAGCCCCGCTTAAGATTCTCACGAATGTATTCGTCCATAGCTTCTGTCTCGGGCAACGAGAGAGGGTAAAATTTGGCCTTAGGCAAGGTATAACCAGGTACCAGGTCAATCGGACAATCGTAGGAACAATGAGGGGGTAGAAGCTCAAACTGTGTCTGGATTAAAAACGTCCAAAAATTCAGCGTATGGAGAAGGTAACTCCCTCAGAGGGCTGGATGTGTTGGCTAATAGAAAGGATGGTTGCTTGGTAGACAACGAAGGTTCCTCGAACCTTGACCTCCAGTTAATAGGGTTAGGAGAAACCCAATCGATGAGTGGATTATGCTTCTGTAACCAGGGCAAGCCAAGCGTAATAGGTGTTCCTGGGGCATGAATAACGTCAAAGCCCAGAGTCTCTTTGTGAGAATGAGTAGAAAGGGTGATAGCTCCGGTCTCTAAGGAGATATAAGCCGGGGTGAGAGGCCGATTATCAATCCCGACCAAGGCAACGGGTGAGTCCTTCCTGGAAAGCGGAATCTGATTTTGTTCAGAAAAGGTTTGATCTATGAAGTTCCCTCCTGCGCCGGAATCGATAAATGCTGCTGTGGAGGTGCAGAAAGTCGGCCCTGAAAGGGAGATGGGAATAATCAATCTTTTGGGAAGTTCCCTTCTGGGAGGGGGACAAGGAGATTCAGTACCCAGAGAGCGCCCCTTCGTACTCACTGGGCTTAGTCGTTTCCCGGAGATGGTGGGTGGTTACGAGTGCGCTGCTCAGAAGATCCGCAATGATGGCACGACTCCCCAGTAGATCGAAGTTGTCGTAACGGTGCCCGAGGTTGCTGAACTCCAAGTTGCATCGGCTCTGGGGCCTCCAGCGCCGGCAGCGGGGAGAAGACGGGTCTCTGGGTAGTAGAGAACCTGGAAAAGGAAGCACGGAAAGGTGTAGACCGGGGATGCTGACGCTGAGCGCGGTGTACCTGAAGACGCTGATCCATACGAATGACCAGGGAGATGAGGTCCTCCAGTAGTTCTGGCCTGGGTTGGGAAGCAAGTTCATCCTTCAGGGAATCCGATAGGCCTTTCCAGAAGACGGCGACTAAGGCCTCCTGACCCCAATGAGTTTCAGCTGCTATGGTTCTGAATTCCAAGGCGTATTGGCCCACAGGCCGACGTCCCTGTGTAAGCTCTAGCAGGGAATCAGAAGCAGTCTCTTGACGTGCGGGGGTATCAAAGACCTGTCGAAAGTCCCGTCTGAAGGCCGCGTAGTCGCGGGTAATATCAGGGCGTAATTCCCAGATCGGAGAGGCCCATGCCAGTGCATTACCTGTGAGCAAACTATATACGTAGGCTACCTTTTTCCGGCCAGTAGCATACAGCTGTGGATCTCACACTGGTTGAGGAAGCCACGACAGGCGTGGGGATCCCCTGCGTAGGGCCTCGGAGCCGGAATCTTCGGAACTGAGAATGAAGTGGAAGATAAGTCAGGCTGCGCTGGAGGTGCAGCCGCAGGAGGTGCCTGTAGAGAACGGTCCTGTACCTGTTGGGAGAGGAGAGCCACTTGATCCGTTAAGGCCTGGATTTGTTGGTACATGGCCGTCATCATAGAGTCCACATCAGTCTGGTCTGCGTCTTGTGGGCTCGACATAATGTTACGCCGGTGCTGCCCGCAGACCAGACCCGTTCCTTTCACTGAGGTGAGGAACGTATAGAGGCACGCACCCGCAGCAAAGGGAGCGTGTCCGGAGTGTGGTGATTTGGCGTTGCCAGGCCAGGTGATGTTTAGCTAGCAATACTTGCCGGTACCGGTGTAGAAATGCCGTCGTCGTTGCCGTTTAGCCAAGGTCAGGGATTGGAGAATTCCGGAAGGTCGTTTGTCCAAGCAAGGGTCGAGAGCCAGAGAGAGACGTCCGCCAAGCCAAGTCGTAACCTGAGAGAATGAGAGAGAAAACGCCAGAGTAGTAATCCTAGTGGAAACTATGTCGAGCAATGAGTGATAGGAAGGACCGGCATTATAAAGTGTGACTGACCAATCAAAGGTGAAGGCAGGCCTGGAGGACTGCGTGGAGCCATCCTAGATAGGTCCCCTTGATTGGCAGGCAGGTGAGGACTTTTATTTTGACATGAGATCCTATTACTGTGCTGGGGGCGGGTTTTCACTGCCAGAGCAGTGAATAAATTATCTTCACCCGGCGCGCTGTTCAGGCAATATGGCGGCAATATGGCGCCCGGGCAATATGGCGGCCGCGTGAGAGGATGCAGGGACCCGAGGACGCCGAAGACGGCGGAGAACCCCCAGAACCGCCGGAGGTGAGTGATGCTGGCGAGGGACGCGCGCCACGGCAGCGGGGGCAAATGCAGGAGCAGAGGAACCAGGGCGCGGACGCCGCGATCCCTGAATCCTCACAATCCCTGATGATAGGAGTATTTCTACCACGGCTCCTGGTGGGAAGGAGGCAAATCCAAAATACAGGGACAGCGAATACCATGCAGATCCAGTGCTAAGGGTACCAAGTCCAGAACCTCCCTAGGATAGTGGTGAGAACTACCAGGGAAGAATACCTAATGCAACTATATTATTTGCCACTCATTGTTGAAGAGAAGATGTCCTTTTATGTGGAATAAAATCAAGGCAACGAATAAAGCTCTGGTTTGTACCAATAAGGTTCCTGGTGCCCTTCATTCTACCTCATAGCATACACACCAAGCCAGCCCGGATGCCAGCATCCTGAGAAGGTAAACAGAAACCTGAGCATCACTATGCAAAGAATTACACGTCTATGTAGCTGTGAAACCACTATGTATGTTAACCCACCGCTCAGCCAAAATCCAAAGGTGATTATAATAAGGGGTACAAGGTGCATAGGGATAGTAATATATACATAGAAACAACAGTTCCGTGACAAGATAGTCACGTCAGATCCCTGTAGTTTCACTCAATGTGCACATGTATAGCAAGAATTAGTAAGTCTAAGGATACAATATCCTAAGGCAGCAAATATACAGTATATACTGAATATATAAATGAAGGAGCAATATGTCTAAGTGGGAAAATGAAATCCAGCGCTCAAAGAAGCTGGAGACCTACCATAGCCTTCAGATAGAATACACCCTGACACCCTACCTACTGAAAGCAAAAGACCCAAAGCAGAGACAGACCTTGTGCCAGTACAGAATGAGTGCCCACAGCCTGAAAATAGAAACAGGCAGACACAGACTGAACTGGAAGCCCCGGGAGATGAGACAGCGCCAGCGATGTGAGCTAGGAGAGGTAGAAGATGAAACACTCTTCCTGCTGTGCTGCACACAATACCTTGAAGTGAGGAGTGCCCACTTGGAGAAACTCACAGCTCTTATCCAGAACTTTAATAATATAGAAGAGAACCAAAAAATAGCGATCCTCCTGGGAGAAGATGAAACCACAGCAGAACTGGCTGTGCACTATATCAGCACCTGTCACAGGCTGAGAGACCCCCACACCCTACATCCCTGTGTGTAACTGTTACCCAGGTACTAATGTAATCATTATACCCTACCCCCTGTTATTCATGTACTGTGTAATCATTATACCCTACCCCCTGTTATTCATGTACTGTGTAATCATTATACCCTACCCCCTGTTGTTCATGTACTGTGTAATCATTATACCCTACCCCCTGTTGTTCATGTACTGTGTAATCATTATACCCTACCCCCTGTTATTCATGCTTTGGCAATAGTGAAATGTTCTTTCGCATGCCAATAAAGCTTATTTGATTTGCATACAGAGCCGTTGGAATGCCCATCAGGGAACCAGAGAATAAACTCCACCAATACACTATTTGAAAAATAATAAAACTTTAATAAATGTTATATAGACAACAACGCTTGTGAAGCGATCTTATTCAAATTTTATTATTTTTCATATAGTGTATTGGTGGAGTTTATTCTCTGGTTCCCTGTTGGACATTCCAATGGCTCTATATACATATGCTGCCTTGGGATATTGGTATCCTTAGACTTACTAAGTCTTGCTATACATGTGTACATTGAGTGCAACTACAAGGATCTGGCGTGACTGTTGTTTCTGCGTCGATGTAGTACTCTTTTTTTTGAGCCGGGTAAAGAGAGGTTACACTCAGAACCTAACAAATTCAAAATCACATAATATACCTCTCCCAATCACAAAAAAAGACATGCGATATCTGGGTATAATGTTTGAAACAGCCCTTGGCAAATTAACTTTAAACCCATTATAAACAAGGTAACAGAAGAATAAAAATACCAATATCAAAACAATTACAACACAAAGATGTAAAACCTCTAAATATAGCAATGTCAACGTTTTGTGGAAAGGTAGGAAAAACAGAATAGCACGAAGCAAACTGTACTTACCAAAAGACATAAGGGGAATTAATTTCCGAGATATAAGGAACTACAATCTAGCATGTATACTCAGACTTGTGGGGACTGGAGTCTGGGGAAAAAAACTATTACTCGTCAATTATTCTTGTGTCACAACTCACAAGCCCCATAACCCTAAGGGAAATATTACACATGAAATGGGGAGAAATACCCTCCCATATAACAAGAATGATGATTATCTGAGATACAATAAAAACAAGGAGAGAAGTAAGGGAAAAAATTGGATTATTTTATATTTCAAGATACCTACAAATACAAGAGAACTCAAAATTCCCCCCGGGAGCCGAACAAAAAATAATATCAAGTATCTTGGAAGCAAAGGAAACAAAATACATAGATGATCTTATTGACCGGAACAATCGATCATTTATATAATTTCGAAATTGAAAGGAGAAAAAACAACTACTAATAAGCCATTTCGTCACATATATTCAAGGGATGGATTATTGAAAGAAATTACCGAATTACAAAAGAATATAATATCCAATAATAGGTTTGATGACTATTGCTATCAGACCATAGACTCTAGGGGGCCTATTCTAGTAGCTTTGAAAACTTTGCTGCTATGTAGAAAATTGTGGCATGTTCCAGCTGAATGGGCTGTCATTTGTGTTATCACGGTATTCAGAAAGAATCTGAACCCCTCACAAACCATGAGGTAGGAAAATGCCAAAGCCGTTCGGCGAAGCAACAAAGTGATCTCTGCTTTTTCTAAGTTCTCCTCCTGCGATTTTATCGCAATCTGAGCAACACAGGGAGAGTGTAACGCTGTGCTGCCCGCAGACCAGACCAGTCCCCAGTACTGAGGTGGGAAGGTAGTGTACCACACACCCACAGCAGTGAGGGTGTGCCCGGAGTGTGGTAGAGTGCGTTGCTGGGTTTGGTGAGAGTAGAGTGGTTAAGTACTTGCCGAGTCCGGGGCGCCAGAGGTCCGAGTAGTGAGTCCGTAAGCCAAGGGTCGAGGGAGAGAGAGAGCAGCGACGTCGAAGTCCGTAGCCAGAGTCCAGGGGTAGAGAGGTACACAAAGTCAAGGGAAGCCGGGATCCAAATCCAGAGAGGGCAGTCAGACGAGCCGGATCAGCAACTAGAACAGGAAAAGAGCAGAGGGCCAGGCGCAGAACTCCAAACAGCACACGGCTATGAGAGGCTATGCAGAACGAAGAAGGAGAGGAAGGACAGGGTAATACAGGATGGCTGACCAATATAGGGCAGGGGAGGAACGGAGGTGTGTCTGGGTTGCCTCAGGGATAGGCTCAGGGGCAGAGAGGAGGAGGAAGCCAGGTGTGTAGCTGGGCCGGGAGGCGGAGCGTTCCGCAATGAGCGGTGGGCGGAGCCATGAGTGCAGGAAGGGAAAATAGCAGGCTGAAAACGCGCGCCCCTGTAAGACTTGCGTGCGAACGCGACCCGGAAGTGCAGCGATGCTCCTCGTGCCAGAGGAGAGGGCAGTGGCGCACATCACATCATTGTCCTCCGTTGGCAGGAACAGAACAATAAAAAATACCATCTAAAGGCCCCTAACACCTTAATCACCTTAGCGGTTAGCAACCCCTAAAGTAATTAAAGGGGTTAACCCCTTAATCAACTTAGCGGTTAGCAACCACTAAAGTAATTAAGGGGTTAACCCCTCTCCCCCACTACCCACTCAGGCGGCCTAACCACACACCCCGGGGCAACTATCCCCACCCTCTATCCATTGATTGGCCCAGTAGTACAGTACATCATGCCCATATAATATGGGCATGATAAGCCACTATAGCAGTCAATGGGCAACCTAAAAAAAACAACAGCACCAAGAAGACAGCAATAAAAAATACCCAAGCACCTAAACACCAGAACAATAAAAAAAAATCAAACACCTAAACACCAGAAGAATAAAAGAAATCAAAAGGAAATGTAGAGAAATTCCGGTGCGACATCAAACAGCCAAATGACGTCAGATCCAAAGTTGAACACAGTAGCTTTATTGACACACACAGGTAAACCAGCAGGCTGCAGCAAAGCCTCCTCCTCTACGCGTTTCACGCTCTGCTGGCGCTTCGCGAATGAAATACAAACATGCCCTACAAATACATAACGATTAACTCAAAACAATAAACAGAAATAGAAAAAATAACAATTAATTAAAAACAACCATTTGATAATAAAAGCATTGCCTGTCACTGTATTTATCTATGCCCTAAAGGGTTACATATAAATACATTGGCAGTCAATGGGCAAGTAAAAAAATAAAAATGAAAAAATACTGTACAATCAAAAAACCTGAAAAATAAAAATTACATACATTCAATGTTTTTCTTATCTTTTAGATGTCTTCAACCTCCGAATTCCGGTGTATCAGGAAACTCTCGATCCGCAACACGATCATCAGCATCAGGTAAAATCTTCTATCTTCTTTCTTCAATCTTCTTTATTTGTAATCCACAGAAATCCATAGGTAGATGTTGCCTCGTCGTCTTCTTAAGCTAAAATGATAAGGCCTGTGACATCCCATTTTAGGGTCAGATGGTACAGCTCCAATCTGATTGCATGCTCTACCATGTGACAGCCTTTTTTTTTAAGGATGTGACATCATCTGCAAGGGAGGTACGTCAAATCCTTAAACCAAAATGGCTGCCATCACATGGTACTACAGCCAATCAGATTGGGGACAATCCGATTGGTTAACGTACCATGTGACATGTTCCATTTTTTTTTTAAAGAATGTGACATCATCTTTAAGGGTGATGTGACATCCTTAAAAAAAAAAAAGGCTGCCATCACATGGTACAGGAACCAATGGGATTGTGAGTGGTTAGCTGCGAAGTTAAGGTGTGTAAATGTATTTTTATTGCATCGGATTGAAGCCGGGGGTCTCAGAAGCTGATATTAATGTGTATCAGCTCCGGAGACTCCTGGCATCAATCCGATGCAGGAAAATGCATTTTTTTCTAACTCCTGCTCTCAGATCCCATCTCACCAGGCTTGGGCTGGCAAGATTAATCTTCGATAAAATCGCAATTCCAGAGCTCCGATTATCTCAACAGAGCTACTAGAATAGCGTGATTTTAGAACAATGCGATTTTGAGCTTTGTGGCAGCTCCTGCACGATGTGTTTGGCCAGTACTGTAAATGTGTGCCCAGAAGCAGTGGTAGACGTGATGGCATCAGAATATATGGAGTACCACTACAAACTTACAATATTACTTTCTTAGTAAAACCTGTTTTAAAATGGATGATACTGCAGCATTTCCACTGCAGCCATCTGGTTTCCTTTAAAAAAAAAAAATCATATTAAGAAATAAAAGAGTGTGTATATGGATGGATGGATAGATGGATAGATCGATAGATAGAATGAGCGATATTTTAAAAAAATCCTGTTTTGCGTTTACTAATAAATAGTTTTTGCATCTGTACCCACAAATGTCCCCATTATTCCTCTAAACAGTGGCTGTGCTGTGCAGTGCTATGCTGCTTGTGCTGGGTTATGATGCTGTGCTATGCTGCTCTGCTATGCTGCTGTGCAGTGCTAGTCTGCAGTGCTATGCTACAGTCCTATGGTGCAGTGCTATGCTGCATGGCTGTGCTATGCTGCTGTGCTATGCTGCTGTGCTATGCTGCAGGGCTATGCTGCTGTGCAGGGCTATGCGGCAGTGCTATGCTGCTGTGCTGTGCTATGCTGCTGTGTAGTGCTATGCTGCTGTGCAGTGCTATGCTGCTGTGCAGTGCTGTGCTGCTATTCAGTGCTATGCTGCTGTGCAGTGCTATGCTAACAGCATAAGTGCTATGCTATGCGGAGCTATGCTAACAGCATCAGTGTTATGCTATGCTGCTGTGCAGTGTTTTTTTATGCTGCTACCTGTATGCTGTGCTATGCTGCTGTATTTGGCTGTTTGTTTCGGGGACGCGAGCGGGACGGTTGCCGGGGACGCGAGCAGGCCGGTTGCCGGGGATGCGAGCGGGCCGGTTGCCGGGGACGTGATCGGGCCGTTGCTAGGGCCACGGTCGCGTCGCGAGTGTCCCGGCGGCTCGCTGAGCAGGGCGCCGTCATTGCTAGGTGCGTTGCGCATGCGCAAGGGCACAGGAGCGCCGGGAGGAATACAGAAAGGTCGCGCATGCGCAGTGCAAGGCAGCCCACCCCCAGGGTGCACAGGGGCAGAGACACATGACCCCAGGGATCCAATAGGGCTGCAGCATCTCCCTGCAAGGAGATTGATACATTTTCGCGGGTTTGCAGCACGTTTGGCAGTTGGTGACCGGAGCAGCTAGGGGAAGGAGGTAGGGTGCAGGAGTCTGTGACTCTCTGCACCAGGCCAGCAGCCCCTTAGGCCCCAGAGAGTCCTGAGTCACATTAGCGGAGTACTGCAGGGACAGGCCCCAGGTTAGGGACACTGCCCCTTATCAGTACTCAGAGACAGTTAGGGACACAGCGGGCGCTGCTTTTCCATCTTGAGGTTTGGGCTCAGACCTCCGCGGCGGCTGCAGCAGTCATCCGGCTGGGATCGCCCTGGATGGTGGTTCCGGTGTCGTCGCTCATCGGATCCTTTGTGAAGCCCGTGGCAGATCCGAGCACTGGAGTGCTTGGCAGGTACTCTAAATCTACAAGTGCACCAACTGGCCCATTAGCTTTAATAAGTGACTGCGCAGTCACCCATATCCTCTCTCTAGACTGTGGGACATTGTGTGGGGTGACTGGACACAGGGTGGGATCACCCGGTGGCGGGTTCGGGGATTGTTGGTGTCCGCCGTGGCGCATGAGTGGAAGCGTCCTGCAAGACGCCGTAGTAGTGTCTCCTCTAGTGAGGGACACCTGTTGATATCATATGCATGCACGTTATATGCTCGCAAGTAAAGTTATTGGTTGTATTATATATGTTGTTGCGTGTTATATACATATTGTCCTGCGAGGATCACTCCCCCTCGGGTGGGAGCCATCGCAGGTGGAGGCGCTGCACCGAGTACGAGGTTAATCTCATTATTAATATTCGTGCCCAAGGCTCCCCGTGGCGGAGGCTTAGGCCCCCTGTGAGCCTAACAGGTAACGTACCACACCTGGTAACACTGAGTTCCACGCACACACACATTATATGCGATTGTATGGGGGAAAACCCGTTACACTTACAATATTACTTTCTTAGTAAAACCTGTTTTAAAATGGATGATACTGCAGCATTTCCACTGCAGCCATCTGGTTTCCTTTAAAAAAAAAAATCATATTAAGAAATAAAAGAGTGTGTTTATGGATGGATGGATAGATGGATAGATCGATAGATAGAATGAGCAATATTTAAAAAAAATCCTGTTTTGTGTTTGCTAATAAATAGTTTTTGCATCTGTACCCACAAATGTCCTCATTATTCCTCTAAACAGCGGCTGTCCTGTGCCGTGCTATGCTGCTTGTGCTGGGTTATGCTGCTGTGCTATGCTGCTGTGCAGTGCTAGTCTGCAGTGCTATGCTACAGTCCTATGGTGCAGTGCTATGCTGCAGGGCTGTGCTATGCTGCTGTGCTATGCTGCAGGGCTATGCTGCTGTGCAGGGCTATGCGGCAGTGCTATGCTGCTGTGCTGTGCTATGCTGCTGTGTAGTGCTATGCTGCTGTGCAGAGCTATGCTGCTGTTCAGTGCTATGCTGTGCTATGCTGCTGTGCAGTGCTATGCTAACAGCATAAGTGCTATGCTTTGCGGAGCTATGCTAACAGCATCAGTGTTATGCTATGCTGCTGTGCAGTGTTTTTTTATGCTGTTACCTGTATGCTGTGCTATGCTGCTGTACTTGGCTGTTTGTTTGTAAACAGCACTTTATTTCCCCAATAAAGCTACACAAGGTTATCTAAGGCTTTCTTAGAACAGCTGTTCACAATCATAATACAAAAAACGATGCATTGCCTACTGCCAAAAATAGAGCGTTATTGTTGTGTGACTAAAATTTTATTTTACGGATTTTTGTTGAATCAAATGACATATGTATGTAACGAATATATGGATAACCATTCACAATGAGCCTAAACCTGAGATTGCCCTGAGGATTACAGGCACAAGGCTGTGTAGCCCAAGACAAGCTGTACATACTGTAGGCCTATTCTTTATACTATTCTTTATACTGTAGTATTTATCATAGGAAATTTGATTGAAAAAACTATTTGGACAGTGAACGCTTAATTTTTCGGAGTATACATGTGCGAAACGCTATATAAAGCCTTAACATATGCCTAACATGACATTCGTTTTATATGTTGGACGTACTGATGAAGATTCAAATGTGCTGAAGAAGTTAGAATGGATTTTGTTTAGTTGATATTGTAGTGCAGATTTCTTGCTCCATTTTTGCAGCCAAGAGACTATAATATATATCTACCATGTGGGGTTCATCCACAGAGCTCTGTTAGTGACTTAACGAGACGTTAACTTCAGTTAACACCTCGTTAAGTGCTAACGGGGATCTCCAGTGCTCAGTAAGGCTAGGTCCCCAGGAACAAGAACCGCCCCTCAATGGGACTGGCCCCACTAGCTACCTTGGCGCGCAATTTGCTGCCATGTTGCTCGACCAGATTGTCTAAATACAAGAACATTGTGTTTAGAACTGGCAACGGAGAGATGGCCACGCCCCCCACGGCGGTTCAGCCAATGAGGGCTAGCCAGCTGGGTGACGTCATGGCCGTGCCCCCCCCTGCATTATGTGCTGTTATCAGCCGTAACGAGCCCTTGCATTACTATAAAGAACGTGCGTGCTAATGATATGTAAAAGAGGCGTTCCCTATAACAACGTATATCCCAGAGCTCCGGTATAGTTACCGCAGGGATTTAACGGTACGTTAGTTAGGCTGCGCTTACAGTGCCGGTGACAGCAACGCTACGTCGCGTCAAAACAAATGCATTGCCAACGTCGCGTGCGCTTATAGCAAGCGCGTCGTGACGGATTGGTCGCGATCACTGGAAGTCATCTGAATTTGATTTTTCCAGCGACCGCAGCCTGATGTCATCATCGCGTCTCCGGCACAATAAGCGTAGCCTTAGGTCAGAGCTGAAGGTGGCGTAACTCACATCGAGACCCTGAAATAGGTCTTTTACAGGGTCGGGCTAAGTGTAAGACCACAGTTACGTATGATTTACTGTATCTATCACATTGTTATTTATCAGGCTCTTATCTTCTCCTATCTTCTCTCTTTTTTTACTTTAATTAAACAACTATACAGGGTCTTAACGCCACCTCTGGGTAAGACAGGCTTAGCACCATGTTATTTCAAGCTCACGCGAGGCAGTGCTAACTTCACATGGCATTAAGCGTATGCTAATCAGAACACTAACTGCTGTAGTTTTTGCATATATTTAGCATTGTGGTTACCCATTAAACCCAGGGAAACTTACGGGTGTTACCTATTTAGGTAACGTCACGTTAGTAGCCCAGATTTAAAGCAGCACTACAGGTTGCATTGCTTGCTTTTTTTTGCTTGTTATAGGATTGAAGTAGGGAGTCTCCGGAGCTGAACACCATTAATTTCAGCTCTGGGGACCCCCTGTTTCTAGAGATACTGTACCTCCGTGGGCCGCTGTAATGAGAATGGAGTTTCTTGGGTTTCTGATGGACTAGGTGCACGATGAGCTAACTTTTGTCTCTTACAGACATGCTTAAATGTAGTAATTTTGCTGTGAACAGGATACTGGTGGAAAATAACCGTTAGAATAATTGTTATGAGAAGTGGGAGATATACCGTAGCTGGACTCCCTCGCATCCCTAACTGGGATGTTGGCTGAATGCCTGGACGTGTTCTCTGATACATTTGTACAGCACAGAAATGTGCTAGATTCTCAACTGTGGCAAAGCTGATAGTATACTCAGGACTGCGCGCAGAATACTCACAGAATAGCAACTATTGACCAGGCAGTTCATCTTAACTGATAATGGGAGTCGCCTGGTTGTATATGGAGCGGTATCCTGAGTGCCATAGAATGCTGAAATACATCTGAAGCTAAGTACCCAATAAATTATTTTACTCATCACAACTGGTGTTGGTGTTATTCATGTGTGCACTTGTGGCTGAGAACGACAATCTGAATCAATCTCTTGAACAAGTATTTTTCTTGTCAGAAGGAGTGGCTCAGTGAGAAAAGGCACTGACTGGCAGTGAGTTTGAAGTAGGGGAACCTGGTTCAATTCCTGGTGTCGGCTCCATGTGACCTTGAGCAAGTTACTTTATCTCCCTGTGTCTCAGGCACTATAAAACATAGATTGTAAGCTCCACGGGGCAGGGTCCTGTGCCTGCAAAATGTCTCTGTAAAGCGCTGCGTAAAAACTAGCAGCGCTATACAAGAACAAACAATTATTATTATTATTGCCAGAACAGCCGGCTTGATGGCGGCATCGCCGGTGCCATCGCACCGAAACCCGAGCCTACAAAGGCCCCGCGCTCTTCTCCACAACAGATAAGCTGATAAACTGCTGCCATAACGGAGCTCTGTGAATCTACTCCTGTGTGTTTCGGGTTGGGACTGTTGTGGCAGCTGAGTTCATTGTGTGGATAATCTTGTCTCTCCACTTTAAGTGGCGTTATTTTTATTATGTTTTTATTTTTATTTTAGTTGGTCTAAATAAACTTTTTGTTACACTTTAAGTGCTTATTTTGGAGTTTCTTTCCCCCCTTTTTTCTTATATACATATTATATACTTCACAGCCTCATTAGTGCTATAACCTTGTATATATTTGTATCTTGATGTTGGTATTTCTCTAATCTTTTGTGGGTACTATTAACTTTAGTTTCCTGAGCGGTTTCTTCTTTCTTTAGTGTGTGTATGTATGTATATGTGTATGTAAATATACATATATATATATATATATATAATATATATTCACACATACATTCTGGTACAATGAATTCAAAATGTATGTATGTATGTGCTTTTCAGAAAGCTCTACCATCCATTTATAACAGCAAAGCCACTGAACTGCAGCCAGTTCCCTCTACAAAAGAAATAATTATTTCCAGCTGTCAGTGTTAAATTATGCTTGTCAAGAAGCACTAATAAAAAATATGCTCATAGGATTCTATTTCCTTTTTTGGTGTCTACCATATAACCAATTAAAAGCTGTGAACGCTGGATAAATTCCTACACTCCAGTGCCAGTAAGCTCTGCACTATATCAGCCTCTAAAATGCCATTACCACTGACAAGCTGTAGCAACTATTTGTAAACCGTTTTTTTTTTTTAATGTTTATGTTAATGCTCAACAGTGTGTCCAAGGCTATGGCACTTTTCATTTATTTTTGGATATAAAAGTGTGACTTTGAATGTACTGTAGGTCACGGAGCATGGCTGGCTTTTTCTGGGTAGATGGGCAACTGTTTTTTTGCATGAATTGGAAGTGGAGCCCACATTTTTACGTACAGTATCTCTCCATGTAGTTTTTAGGCTCCGAAAAACAGTGGCAGCAGCCGTGGTGGGGAATTGTTGGAGAAAAACCTGGACTGGCACTAGCAAAACGATTTCCAAATACATTTTTTTAATTTTTGTTTTAGTTATTGTGTGTGTGTTTTTTTTTTTTTTTAAATGTCACCAAAACTATAATCCGTCAAACATCCCAGCTGTTAGTTCACTTTGGTTCTATGTAGGATGCGATCCCTCCCAAAAACATTTTGACGGAGAAACAGGAAGGGAAATTGTTTATTTATTTATTTATTTATAAAATATTTTACCAGGAAGTAATATATTGAGAGTTACCTCTCGTTTTCAAGTATGTCCTGGGCACAGAGTAAAACAAATAATACATGGTTACAAATACAGTTACATAAATGAACAAGGTATACATTTATATACAAGACATTGCATGCACAGTTAAAGAAAATATATATTATGAGCGTATGAAACAGTTACAGACCAGATTAAAGTGTGAGACAGCCTTAGATTTGAAAGAACTTAAGCTGGTGGTGGATATGAGAGTCTCTGGTAGGTTGTTCCAGTTTTGGGGTGCACGGAAGGAGAAGGAGGAACGTCCGGATACTTTGTTGAGTCTTGGGACCATGAATAGTCTTTTGGAGTCTGATCTCAGGTGATAGGTACTGCATGTGGTAGGGGTGAGGAGCTTGTTCAGGTAGCTGGGTAGCTTGCCCAGAAAGTATTTGAGGGTGAGACAGGAAAGGTGAACTTTGCGCCTAGACTCTAGTGATGACCAATCTAGTTCTTTGAGCATTTCGCAGTGATGTGTGTTGTAGTTGCATTGGAGAACAAAACGACAAATTGAATTGTAGAGGGTGTCAAGTTTGCTAAGGTGGGTTTGAGGAGCCGAGCCATAGCCAAAGTTTAGGTTGTTAACAGATTTTGATTAGGCTTATTCAATATGCGGTGAAGTTGCTTCTCCGTGGCAGGGAAGCCTCTCAGTTCACTTCAATGGAATTCAGAGGCTTCCCTGCTATGGGGCAGTTCACCAGTACATTAGGGCCGGAGAGAGGTACACCACGTGAGTAGCAAGGACTGGAATCTGTAGAAGGATATGAATCAAGCTCCAGAAAAGTGCTTCTTGACAGGAGTAAAAACTGTTACTATTCTTTATGATTCTGTAAGCAACTAATGTAAGATACTTGTTAATCACATTTATTTTATTTGACAGCGATCTTTCAGGGAAATCGGAAACCTCCTCAGTCTGGCAGATTTTTTTTATAGACTACAAATGAGGAGGATAATGATGGCTGAAGACCAGTGTAATTAAGCTTTTCTACGCAGTGGGATCATTTTGTTCAAGCCCCTAATGCTGCAAGTTGGTAAAACATTTTTTTTTTTTGCTATGTAATGATTCATTGCACATTATATTTCTTAGAAAAGATATAAACATAGAGGGGGCTGACTATTTTTATCAGTACTGGGGGTTTTATGCAAAGATGAGTATTGTAAACAGTATCTTACGGATTATATCAGTAATATGCCTGACAATATCAAAACTGTTATTCGGGATCAGTACCTATCTGGTATTCTGGTATGTGCTTTTTATTGTTGTTTTTTTTTTTAATAAACTGAGCAAACTTTTGAACGTGCAAATGAAAAACTTCTGAATTGATGCACAAAAGTTCAAACTTTATTTTTTTATGAACAGGGAAAACTTTAGGGCCACAAAAAGGACAAAAGAAAAAAAAAAACTAATATATATTTTCCTTCGTTTTTTCCCCCATAATTCTTTTACAGATGTAGCCAGGTCCCCTTTGGCTCCCCGGTTCACCATTGAGAAGGCAGAGAGGCAGGAAGGCCCTCTAGAGGTCGCGCAGGCACAGTTAAGCATAGCGGCAGCCATTACAGCTTCGTACAGGCGCAGTAAAGATAGCGCAAGCGGTCCCAATGCTAAAGAGGTCCTGAGTGGACTACAATTCCCAGCAGCCTCTGGGGACTGCCCTTTCACCCACATCACGTGCAGCCAGCCAGCAAATAAGATTTGCAGCTTCTCCTGTGGGAGAAGGATACAATGTTGCAGAGACCACGCTAGTCAGTTGGAGCTGGGAGAAGGAAGGGGGAGGAAGTGTGTAAGGAGCAAGTGGCTTCTTACACTAGGCCAGGTTACCCCCATGCCCCAGGTAGGCGCCACTCCCCACTAGGTTAGTGGGTAAGTTCACAGGGAAGGCCCCTTAGGTAGGGACCCTGCCCTTAGGTGAGTGTAAGTTTTGTCAGTGACACAGCCGTACGCCTGTATTTTAGATGAAGAACAAGACCCCACGTCCATGTGGAGATCGATACTTTTTGTGGTGACACCCACGTGGGATATATGCCTGTCAGAGGCACCGTCCACACTGTTTATGCCCTTTAGGGCTACACTTTAGTCTACGCTGACCTAGCGCCATGGCAACTTTCCCCAAGTTGGAAGCGTGCACGTGCTGCTGTGCTCAAGGCAGCGCCGAATTACCTTGCAGAAAGCTGTCCGGGATTGGCGGGAAAACCTAAGCCCTGCCCCCGCAAAATGAGTGGCTTAGCACCGAGCCAGAACTATTCCTTGATAGAAAGTGCCCCTCCTCTAGAGTCCACCAGGGGGAGGGAGTGCCTTGAGCAGCAATCAGCCACTTCTGTTCACCATAAGAGATGTAGCGGATGCAGCGACATACACCCTCGGCTGTATAGAGTCATATGGGCCCCAAAGTTAGGCTCGCCAATGGTAGTATGCTCATGTGTATTAGAAGACTGTAATGTGTCTGGTGGCTGGGCAGCTAGCTTATCTACGTTACCAATAGTGCTCACGACGACAGAGGTAGATGGGGAAGGATGCCCGCACTCCTGCCTGATCGGTTGTGATTGCCCCGTCGGTGAATTGACCCGGGGGCCCAAGTGTCCCGACTGTGAGGTGCAGTTCCTGAAACCCAGACTGCCGCAGCGTACAGAACGGCCAGAGAAAGAGGAGGAGGAGCCTGACCTCTCTACTAAAGTGAGTTACACTGCTAATCAGTCTGTCTTAATCCCAGAGGCTTCAGGGGGCCTGTGTGTCCAGAGCGATGTTCCAGACACTGTTGCAGAAACAGATTATTTTCCCCCTGGGAATGAAATAGACTGCAAGGGGTTACACCCTAACGTGTATGTGGCCCGGCAATTGCCAGGAATAGATGCACTCGCGCTAATGTGCCCCTGCCTTCAGGAAGCCTGTGACAAGGGAGTTGACATATTCCAGTTCCCGCTAGGCTTCAAGACAACCGAGGTGGAAGGAGAAGCGTGTATACAGTGTTTTAGTACCACCTGTGACTGTTCTAGAGGTGAACTGGCGTGGGAGCCCGAATGTGCCTGCTGCGGGACATATTTCTTGAAGCCTATTATGCCCCAGTCTGCAGAATCCACAGAGAAAACTGATGTGACTGATCTCTCTACCCAGGCGGTTGAAGTCGCTGCTATTCAACCTACCTCAGCTATAGAGGTTGCAGAGGGGTCGTGCGCCCAATTGGACCTTCTAGACTTGGTTCCTGAGCCGGAACCACCGATGTTGGAGTTACCAAAGGCAGAGTCCCAGATGTTGGAACCCCATATGTCGGTTCCGGACCCGGTTCCCGAGCAGGAACCTCAGATGCCAGAACCGCAGAGCGGGGTGACTTCCCAGGAAAAGTGGGGTGCACTTCCGCTAGTGGCACCGGAGCAAGACTGTTTGCTGTTGATAGCCAACAGCAAATACAAGATACCCAGATGCTGTCCCCCTGTGGAAGTATCTCTTCTCTCTCCTATCACTGACACTAATCCGCAATTAGTGGTGATGCGCCAGCCGGCGGACCACTCCTGCAAAGACCCAGAGCCAACTATCTCGGCGGATACAGAGCCTGATATGGGTCCGTGTGCCCTAGATGAGGTGTATCCAGATGCTGCCGTGTGCTCTGCGGTGGGCCCGTTGTACATTGACGTTCCCCCACAGCAAGCGCTGATGCGGCCGGAACCGTGGAAGAGTCCCACGGCCATGGCGACTCCCAGTGTGAAGGAGGAACAGGCGGAGATGAGACCGGAGGAAGAGGATCCCATCGCAAGCCAGCGGAGTGGTGAGAAACCCTCTTACTCCCCACAGGCTCCGATGGAGGCGCCGGACGTAGAAGAAGAAGAGGAAGTTACGGTGAGGGACCTAGTTGAAAATGGCGACTCCCGTCAACCTGGGAGGCCATGCGTCCCAACTCAAATGGTCCCAGGACTGGGATCCAACGCTCCCGAGTTTACAGAAAATGATTGCTACCAGGCGGTACAGGATCAACAGTGTGTACCGGCCATTTGCCAAGTGGAGGGACAATTCAACTCTACCCTGAGGTCCAGTGCAGCTGAGGTGGTAACAGTCAGCGTTCCTGATGACCTGCTGGACACTGTGAAGCAATGCAGTGGTAAGGTATCAACTCTTTACCCCCTGCAGGATGTAACAGAGACTTTGAGTACTACTTGCTCGCTTCCCAGTGGACGTCTCCCAAGTGCTTAGGGATAAGGACTGTGTTGTGAGTGATCCAGGGAAATTTGCCTCCTCTAAGCGCAACATGGAGCGTTTCATTCGCCATGTAGTGGACCGAGGAAAGGGTCAAGACCTTCTGGCCTACCGCATCCATGCTGCAAATGGCCGGGTAAAGGTCTGGCCAAGAGACACTGTGCTATTCCTTCCACCAGGGGGAGGAAGTAGTATAGAACCAGTGACTGTTGCACTTGACCATGAGATTGCAGAGGCTCATGAAAGTCAAAGGGAGGTACCCCCACATTATCAGTTAGGGGCACCCCACAATTGGTCTCAGTAAACAGCAAACACTCAGCTGGCCTCGGGTATAACTGTTATGATTAAGTTATGCACTGTTGATGGTTAAGCACCTGTGATAAGTTGAATATACTTTGCCCTGCATTTTTATTATATAACTCTGTGCTGTGTGACGCTGTCCTCCAAGCGGGGACGTTGGTATTTCCACCAGGGGGAGAATGTAGCCGGTCCCCTTTGGCTCCCCATCTGGTATTCTGGTATGTGCTTTTTATTGTTGTTTTTTTTTTTTTTTAATAAACTGAGCAAACTTTTGAACGTGCGAATGAAAAACTTCTGAACTGATGCACAAAAGTTCAAACTTTCTTTTTTTATGAACCGGGAAAACTTTAGGGCCAAAAAAAGGACAAATTAAAAAAAAAAAACCTAATATATATTTTCCTTCGTTTTTTCCCCCATAATTCTTTAACAGATGTAGCCAGGTCCCCTTTGGCTCCCCGGTTCACCATTGAGAAGGCAGAGAGGCAGGAAGGCCCTCTAGAGGTCGCACAGGTGCAGTTAAGCATAGCGGCGGACATTACAGCTTTGCACAGGCACAGTAAAGATAGCGCACGCGGTCCCAATGCTAAAGAGGTCCTGAGTGGACTACAATTCCCAGCAGCCTCTGGGGACTGCCCTTTCACCCACATCACGTGCAGCCAGCCAGCAAATAAGGTTTTCAGCTTCTCCTGTGGGACAAGGATACAATGTTGCAGAGACCACGCTAGACAGTTGGAGCTGGGAGAAGAAAGGGGGAGGAAGTGTGTAAGGAGCAAGTGGCTTCTTACACTAGGCCAGGTTACCCCCATGCCCCAGGTAGGCCCCACTCCCCACTAGGTTAGTGGGTAAGTTCATAGGGAAGGCCCCTTAGGTAGGAACCCTGCCCTTAGGTGAGTGTAAGTCTTGTCAGTGACACAGCTGCAGTGCTGTGTGCTCTGACAAGAAGAGACAATGTTGTGTGCAGTGCAGCTAGAGTAGTTGCTTTGGCTGTGTCAGGGAAAGGCCCCTCATAGGAAGAAGGGGGGGTTGCTTTCAAAGTTATACAGTGTGTGTAATATCACCAGTGCCAGTTGCATGTGGTGAACTGCCA
This sequence comes from Ascaphus truei, assembly GCF_040206685.1. Classification (NCBI taxonomy): domain Eukaryota; kingdom Metazoa; phylum Chordata; class Amphibia; order Anura; family Ascaphidae; genus Ascaphus; species Ascaphus truei. The sequence continues at coordinate 86,258,537 of NC_134486.1, forward strand.
GAGTCGGGGATCAGAGAATCTACAGTAAGAGATATTCTGCATGCAGGGGCTAGGGTAGAGGTATACCCCCAGGGCCCAGTTAGTCCCCTGAGACACTAGAGGAATACTGTATGTGATAGGGACTGCCTTAAGACAGGGACTCCTTCACCATACTCAGAGAGGAAGAGACATGCTGCAGGACAGTGCCTGAATGCCCGTGCAGCCTGAGTGCAGAAAGAGTATCTGACTCCATAGCAGAGACTGTGGTAAAGGATCATTCCGGATGGGGATCCCTCCCCTGTGGAGTCAGCGCCTGTATCCATTCCCGCAGAGAGCAGCGCAGTGCGGCGTGGGATCACTGTGCGGTGTTGCTGAGTTCCAAGGGTTATCCTGATCAGGAGCAGTGATCAGGGAGGTAGTATAATAAGTGCACCACTGGGCCCCAACACAGGGAAGCGCTATCCCTCACACTCACATTCACCATATTATTGTGGACACTCAAGGGTAAAGCACATCATTATCCAAGGGACTGAGGGTGATGTGATGATGGACATGTGGGTGAGGGTATGGCATGCATTCACAGTGATGCAATGTTATTCCTATGATGTACTGATGTTATGCAAAGAGAGTTTTATTGAAGTTATTGTTCATGCTTAGTAAATACTGTTTATTCACATTGTGTGTATTTACTGTATGGTTGTTCTGGTGAGGGCACACACCCACCACGTTGGGATCCCTCATCAGTGGAGGCGCTGCACCGAGTGGGGAAGCTTAGCCCTCCTGGTTGCCAAACAGGTACAGCCCCACATTGATAAGTAGTCAGATATACAGTACCTACCCACCCCAATCTCACTTAGGGTGGGGGAAAGAGGGCTTCACAGATATAGAACAAAAATCAAGTTCAGCCAAAACCAAGACACAATTAATATTTTTTAGAACCGGAAACACCTTTACATTTAACTTGAAGTCTGACCATGCTCTTGGAATGCAGCAGATGTGTGAGTATTGTGTACTGTAGCTGCTCAGACACATCAATCTACTCCTGTCTGCTCTGCTGCATTCTGATTCCAGTGATTACAATGGAACACCAATATCATTATACCACATGCACTGTGAGGATAACACGCACCAGTTTATGAAGGAAAGTGAGCGACATAGACACAAGACAGAAAGAGAAAAGGCCCCAACATGAATATTCACTATTAGGAAGCATTAAACAATAAAATATCACAGATATAGTTGGATAAAACACGACTGGGCAGTAATTTAGGGGGCTATTCACTATTTTGTAGGGATGGAAGAGGTGATGGTGACATTTATATGTTAAACTAGACCTAAATCTTATTATAAGTGTACCCCTTGTACCCCCACCCTAAGTGAGATTGGGGTCATCTGCTTCTCTGCCTACTCCATTTAGGTGTTGTGCTGTACCTGTGTGGCAACAGAAGGGTGGAGTGCTCAACAGTGTTGTGGGGAGAACAGGACAGGTTTACAGGTTACCTTAGTCGTGGGTGCAGCGCCTCCAGTCAGCATGGCTCCTTTGGATGGAAGAGAATCCATACTGACACCTTGTTCTTGATTCTCACATCAGAGAGAATAAACGGTGTTTATTGGCAGGTACATACAGTATCTCACAGCATGGCATTGCTTTCTTCTTTGGCCTATTCATATTAATGGTTCTCCTCCTAGGCCTCCTAGTGAGACCCAGGGTAGCTGGTACTCACTCTCCAGGGGGAGGAAAGAGACACACCTACTTTTGTGAGAGTGCCAGTATTTATACCCTTTGGATGTGATTGTAACTCTGTCTCATAACAAGACAGATCTGTATACTGATAGGCCATCACATCTAGTATGTGGCCCAATCAGTACCCACCCCTCAGGCTGACACCCTCTGGTTGTTGCCAGGCCCGCCCTTGGATATATCTAATGTATCCAAGGCTGCAAAAAGCACACAGGGCCTTTTTGAAGGAATTCGCCCATCCACTGCCTCCACCTATCAGGACTTACACTTGTAGGGCCCAGGAAAAGAAGTAGCGGTCGGAGGCTAGGCTACATCAGGATATAAATTTATGAAGAGATAGGTGAAAATGTAGAAATGTGTGCACTTAAACTTGTAGTGGAAGCAAAAGTACAGTAAAATAGGATTGCCATGTGTCTGGTATGGAACCGGACTGTCCAGTATTTGGACACTCTGTCCAGTGAAAAATGAGAGTTAATACCTCTCTGGACTAAGTGACCTGATCGGCTTGGGGGGGGGGGGAGGGTTTCTCTGAGCAGGGCTGTTGCTAGGTGGCTGGCAGTTTCCTCTATCCTGATTGGCTGCTGCTGGGTATACAGCTAATCAGGAAGAGGTGTCAGGAACTTCTGGGTGGGGCCAAGGTGGAGGAAATAGCGTTGAGCAGAGAAAGTTGAGGCTGCAAGTTTCTCTGTGTCTCTGTGTAAGTCTGTCTGTGTATTTGTTCTGTTGTGTGTGTTTTTTTCTGTTGTAGTGGTTTTTCTGTGGGGGAGTGAGAAAAAATGAGATGGATGGAGAGGGGACAAAAAATGAGAGGACGGGGGGGGAGAGAAAATCAGAGGGATAAGGGGGCAGGAGAAAATTGGAGGGATGGGGAGAGAGAAAATTAGGGATGGGGGGGGAGAGAAAATGAGAAGGATGGGGAGGGAAAATGAGATGGATGGGGGAGAAAATGAGAGGGATGGGGGCAGAGAATGAGAGGAATGGGGGGAGAGAAAATCAGAGGGATGAGGGGGCAGGAGAAAATTAGAGATGGGGGAGAGAAAATGAGAGATGGGGGGAGAAAATGAGAGGGAGGGGGGAGTGAGAAAACATTATCAAGAAACCAACTAGGTACGGGTCAACAGTGGACAAGGTAATAACAAACAATTTAGAAGTAGTAACCAATACTGAAGTAGGGAGGAACATTTGGTAAATAATTATCATCATAGTATGATCTTATTAAAACTAATATTTACAAAACAGCATTATTATATGGGATCAACAAACACTGTTACATTTTGTAAGGAAGATTTTTAAAGGAATAAATTGGAATTAAACAATATAATGAAATCATTGTGGGAGGCATACATGTATTAGTGTGTGCCTTTAGTAATAATCAAAACCAATGTGGCTAGATAAATGGGTAGTGGAAAGAAATTAAAAGAAAAGAAACAGGAAAGCATCTATACTGGGATTCACTAAGGTCCAATGCAGGGTATCATGCCCCAATCTGGCATTAACTGTTATTGACTTGTAAGGTATTCAATCCCAGAAATAGGGGAAATACCCAAGATTAACTTAGGTCCAATGTGCTCCTTAGAATGTTTAACCTTTAGAGTGCCAGGGGTGTGGCGGGACCAGAATGCTACCGACCTTTGGCACATCTGGGTCATATATAAATATATATATGCAAGAAAAAGAGTGTATAACGTAGCGCCACTCGTGAAACTAGTGTAAAATAATGTGATCCTACCAAGTGCAATAATACAAAATACAAACAATACTATAATAAGTGATTACTTAAGTAATAATCCCCTCAGAACAGGGCATTACTGGCCAATAATGCCCTGGCTGGAAGAGTTGAAGGCCCGAGGCCCGTGGCTGATAATTTTTGACCAATCCCCTGCCATGTCTTAGAGCTTTTACTTAATTCAAATCAATCCCCTGCCCTGTCTCAGCTGTTCTGAAAGCTGATTGGCTGGAAATAAACAGATTGAAAACTGCATTTTGCAAACTGCTGAAATTCAGGGCATTACTGTGGATAAAGCCCGGAATTTTAACCAATCAGAGAGCAGGGTTTTCAATAATGCCCTGAATTTTACTGCTTTAGCCTATAATACTAGATATAAAATAATATAATAATAACAAACTAGAATATACACTCTAATACATAAATGAGTAATATACATGCACATACATATTATAATAATTAAATAAGGAATAGTCCAAGTGTAACTGTCCAAACCCTAGAATAAGTCCTGATAGGTGAAACAGGACAATGTACAGAATCCAGGGGTCCACGGCAGCTCTCAATTGGAAGAACCAATTTCAATACAGGATCTATAAGAATAAAAAGAAGACAGAGAGCGCACACCCCATAGTGTAATACTGTACATTTAATATAGAGAAGGGGATGGTGGAGGGATTAAAAACACTCACAAAGTATAAGTGAATAAAAAGCAATTTGTGATATAAATCCCCACCGATGCAGGCACCGTCTCATGACACGTTTGCAGTCCAACATGAATACTCGAACAATGCACCGACAGCGTTCGTCCTCTGAATGATCCGTTGAAGTCCTCCACGCAATGTATACATACATACAGGAATATATCTAGAGTTGGGTGAAACTGTCAAAATCCGTTTCCCAGAATTTCCTCAGCGTTACATTCCAAATCCGTTCCGCGGGTCGACGGATTGTTCCAGTTTCAATCCGTGCAGATTAATCCAAAACTGCCTTCAATGTGTGAGGATCGGGCGCAGGCTCCGCCCCCCGAGTTGATTAAGACGTCGGTACAGCTGGTGCTTCATCAATGCCTGCTGTGCAGACGCCGCCCAGCAACAAACAAGTGACATGATTCTAGTATCAGCTTCTGCTGTGCAGCCGTTCATCCATTGGCTGTTCCTCCTTTATAGGCTCAGCGATTGCATCTGCAAATCGGCTGAGCCTAATAGTCTTACTTGTGACGTCGTGCTGGTCGCAAGCACTCGGTTTTGCCTTGTCCTGCCTTGCTTTGCTGTGCCTTGTCTTGTCTTGCAGTTTCTTACCTGGACCTTGGCTATTGTCTACTACCAACCATCTATCTCCAAACCTCGACCTTGGTTATTGACCCCAACGATCCATATCCTCTCCTACCTCCGACAACGGCGAGTTTATCTACGTTCCGTACTTCTCCGACCCTGACCCGGATACCCACGACTACGAACCTGCACACGTGGCTCTCGGCTTGTGGTCAGTGTTTACAAATCCCCACCTCGGCCTCACGGTCCCGTCTTGTATGTGACGAGAACTCGTTACACATTGGATACAATCCATACGGATTTTAAGAATCCACGGATTCCGCAACCCGCAGAGTGAATTCTTAAAAATCCATCAAAGTATTCCGGAAAACCGCCATGTGGATTGTCAGTGATTAAAAAAAAAAAATCCGGTAAAGATGAATCGCCCTTTTTGATACTGATTGACGGAAATTCACGGACAAACGGAACCGGCCAATCCGAGGCGGATCCAAATCCGCAAAAAAAAATGTGCCTATCTCTAGATATATCAAAGTGAAAGTATAGGAAGAGTGTTGAACCAGGGACAAATCTGATTGCCAATACTGGAGTCAGGAAGGAATGTATTTTTCCCCTTCTCGTATGAAATGAGCAAATGTTTCACTGGGGTTTTTTGATTTTTGCCTTCCTCTGGATCAATATAACTATAAATATAGGAGGAATTTTTGAATATCTCATCCAAATAGAATTTGACATACAGTGCATCTTTTTTTCAACCTAATCTACTATATAACTACAGGCATCCCTCAATATACTGAATTTCACTACAACGAAATGTATAAATTAGGGAAGAAATTTGATATACGGAACGTTAAATTGACATTTACAGAATTTTTAATCCGTACCTTTTGGGAGAGTAAAATCAAACAATGCACGGGTTGTCGTTTGTCGTAACGTACATTTCATACTCCTTCAGGTCGTTTGCGCGCTGAACATACTGTACTGGCTTCCCTGCGGTCGTCATGCCGCTCAAGCTTGGTTCGTACCTTTGTGTTGATCATGCCCGATCCCTGGTCCCGCTCCCTGTCTCTCCCAGTAACCCCCATTCCAACGTTTGCTGCATTCTTAAGTATGATTTTATTATGTTTTGGGGCCAACATTTTGGGATTTCGCAAAAGTTCTATGCTGATGTTTTTCTGAGCATTTCTGTGTTTTTAACTCTTCAATACTGCGATGATACAGTAAGTCCATATTATGGTATAGTTTAGAGAATGGAGGGGTCAATGTGCACTATTTTTCATACTTATGTGACATTTTTTAAAACAAGGTGTACAGTATGTTGTAATGTATTTTCTCCTGTTATGATCATTTTCAGCAACGTAAGGCCCCAGTGCCTGCGCTGCACGTGCGCCTGTGAGGCTGGCGGTGCGTGCAGCGGAGTTCCCCGGTCTGCATTGAGCTGCAGAGGGAAAGACAGGGGGGGGGGCTTGATGGGGGCGCAGCCGTGACGTCACCCGGCAGGTTCGCCCTCATTGGCTGAACCGCTGGGGGGCGTGGCCTAGCACTCTGTCGCGAGTCCTGCTCTCAATTTTCTTGGGAGCAGGAGTTTCTGTCGAAGCAGCGCAGCGGCCCCCCACTCGCAGCGGGCCTGGCCCCATTGTGGGGCGGCTCTGTCCCTGCAGTGTCCGCAACAAAAAAACTGAGGATAAGACAAGCAAAGTATTATAGGAGGGGAAATAGCCTATAAACAGTGAGGATGGGCAAGATAATATAAGTGTGGCCCAAAGAACATGAATAAGGTAGTTGACTTGAACCTGCTTATTAATGTAAATTGGGCACCCAAAGTAATATGAAATAAGGGCATATTTAAAAAAAAATGCTAACTTGAAGACTTGGCAACCTTATATGAGATGAAAAGCTATCAGGGGTCTCATCTAGTTCAGAAGGTTCTAATAATATCTTAACATATTTCATGCTAATCAACAAATTAGATTGTAAGCTCTTCGGAGCAGGGACTCCTTTTCCTAAATGTTAGTTTTATGTCTGAAGCGCTTCTTCCCATATGTGTTATTTGTAATTTATATGATTGTTCCGTATATTACTGCTGGGAAGCGCTATGTACATTCATGCCGCTATATAAATACAGTAAAGACATACATAAATACATATAATACTTAAGATGGCAAGAGGCATTTAATATGTCAGGTGTTAAGGTTCCACAGTGTTATAAGTCCTGCTATCAAAAGAGCATGAAATATATTGACATAAAAAAATAAATATATATACAGTGGCGGACGCCTTTAACCTCCTGCGGCCGTTTCCCCGCGATTTCGAAATCGCGGGCAGATGCGACATGTTTTCCGCCGGTTTGGGCGCTGCGTGCGCTTTCAATGTTAAGCGCCTTTAGCGCTGTCTGGTGGATGCTGCTGACGCGCGGCAAAGTCCGTGAGAAATGGAAAACATCCCCAAATTTTTTCGGGGATGTAGAAGGTTAAAAGGGGCCGCGGCTGTATATGTACTGCACCGACACACTTTATTCGAGCAAATACCCAGTATGTACCTGGCAGATACCTGGAATGCGCCGCTCCTCACCTCTGACAAGCCCCGTTGCGTTTGCCTTCCCAGCCTGGGTTCATGCCTGGCTGACGGGCGGCTGATCTGTTAAATGATAATGATTAGGATTTAATAGGCTGCAATGCTTCGCGTGTCTACCAGATGGCATAAATTCATGAATTGTAATGCAGTATATATATATATATACTGTGCAGTATTGCAGCCAGCGGGAATAAAATGCTTCAATCCCTGCCTGGAAAATACCTCAATGCACTCGGGCAGAAAACAGTCACAAACCTCAATACACCCGGGTATACCCGAATTCGTGGGACTAGCCGAGCTCGAATAAAGTGTGTCGCCAGTGTAGCCATGCATGTAAAATGGTCTGCAGTTGTCTCTCCTGCTGGCAGTAAACCTGGTAAGTTACAGGGATGCCAGCAGTAATCATGGAGGTTTGCCCTCACACCCTGGTGAGGTGCCCTATGTATGGATGGGAGTTGCTACATGCCCTGAGTCCACAGTTAGTGACATCAGAGATGTGCCTGTTTCCTGAGGTATATAAGGCACAGCACTGCCCAAAGTTAGTGTGATGGAGGGAGAGCGGTGGAGAGAGTTACAGGAATAAGTCTGTGTTGAGACTTGGGAAATGAAGGGCCCACTAGTGCAGTAACTAGTGGCCCGTTTCTACATCAACCCTGACAAGGCCACACTGTGTCCAGGGACCTGGCACAGGGGTGATCTCCCTACGGGGAGAGGGGATCCCACTCCATTGGGAGGGCGTACCTTTTCAAGGGACAGTACGGCAAGATGTGCAGCTGAGCTGCACGCTGCAAGGGGAAGTCTGTCCCTACCAACATCAATAAAGATGCCCTGCTCAAAGACAACCCCACTGTGTGAGTGTGAAGTTAATCTCCAGTGGAAGTCACCACCAAGAAGGAGTTCCTCATCAGACCCATCTCCCTGCGGACGCATAGATCCTGATGAGGTGGAGGCGCTGCACGTGATATAGGTAGGACTCACACACTACCTCCGCTGCCTGTCTGGATTGACAATCCCCGAACACCATCATGCGGGAGACTCAGGAGTCCTGTTGCCGACAGGTGCACCACCAGACACGACCATGTAGTGGGGGCTGGATAGACCACAGGGGCCAATATGAGATTGGGTGGGTCACACCAGAGGGAATACCCGTTACATATATATATATATTTTTTCATTTGTTGGTTACCAAACACCTGTAAAAGTTACTGTTAAATGCATTGTAATAACAACTATATATATTTCCTTACGGATCTACACTCGCATTTCATTCTGCTCATAAACCTGAAGGTTGTCCTGAAAAGCTGTGTAATACGGCAGATATATGTTTATTGGCGTCCATGTTAAAATGGAAATTAACTAAAAGGTGACACTGTCTCTGCTCATTTGCATTACCCAGAATCCCTGACTGCAGGGGAAGCACTGTTTGCTACGAGATAATGGGGAAAAGCAAGGTTGCAGACCTGTCTGAGACATGTGAATGTGCTCACAAAGGATATTTTTATTTGCCATAAACCTATTAAAATGGCATTTAAATAGCTTCAGTCGCCCCTCCCTTCTTTCAGGATAGCATAGTATAAACACCAGGCTTTGGGGAGGGTGAAACCCGGCCATCAAGTGGATCACCTGTTTGTTGATGTATTTGGGTATATATTCTAACAATAATTTCTATGTGCATGAAAGCTCTTGTTTATCTTCCTATTTTACTTAATATTGTTTTGAGTGTTGTTTCTTCTACAGCTCGGAAGCTACAGTATTGTGAGTGGTAATGGTCATGTGGAAATGATCTTTTCTTTCCATTTTCTTTCCTTCTAAACATATGTTTTATTCTTAGATTCTCAAAAAGTTTCTTGCTGTTTATGAGAAATATTGGTGAAAAAAATAAAAAAAAGTAACCATTTTTCACTATAGCTGGCATGGCTAATAACCATTCAAAACTGTAGAGAAAGTAGTAAATAGCTGTGAGTTTTCACCTTATTGTAACTATGATATACAGTATGTTGTTAACTGGATTGTGCTTTAAATCAGGGCTTCTTAAAAGGTGGCCCTAAAAAATCAGCTCTCTCTCAACCAAGACCTTAGTCCTGGTCACTGAAACCCTTCAAAATTCCCCATAGCTACATAGTTACATAGTTACATAGTAGATGAGGTTGAAAAAAGACATACGTCCATTAAGTTCAACAAATGCTAAATTTAGACGACCGATACTTTATCCTATATTTTTATTTACAGTATATTGATCCAGAGGAAGGCAAACAAAAAACCCCAGTGACATATCATCCAATCATATCTCATAAGGGGGAAAATAAATTCATTCCTGACTCCAAGATTTGGCAATCAGATTTCCCCCTGGATCAACATCCTTCCCATGTTTACTTATTTGGTATATCCCTGTATACCGTTCCTTTTTAAAAAGATGTCCAACCTTTTTTTGAACAAATCTATTGTATCTGCCATCACAGTCTCCATAGGTAATGAATTCCACATTTTAACTGCCCTTACTGTAAAGAACCCTTTCCTTTGTTCTGGGGAAATCTCCTTTCCTCCAACCTTAAGGGATGGCCCCGAGTCCTTTGTACTGCCCTTGGGATGAATAGTTCTTTTGAAAGCTCCTTGTAATGTCCCCGAATATATTTGTATATAGTTATCATATCCACTCTTAGACGCCTCTTTTCTTATGTAAATAAATCTAATTTAGCTAGTGTCTCTCCTCATAAATCAGATTATCCATCCCCTTTATTAATAGCTGTCTATGGACTGGAGCCATCAAAGTGTGAAGTGGGGTATCGCAGCCGATCTTGCGGTAACTGCCATTGACTTGAACGGCAGTCACCGCCACACCCGGTGGGGTATCCCTCTTTACTCTTTGATGAATCATGACTTTAAAAAAAAAGTCCCAGCAACATTAGTGCTGTCGGGCAATAAGGTGTCCTATGGCACAGCACTGCTTAGTAGATATGGGCCTATATCTGTAAATCTCACATGTACAGTATCTAGATGAACAGAGCTAATACGTTTAGTGGTTTCTGCATAACCATTATTATTTAGGAAGCCTCTGATAAGGAAAAGTACAAGAACCGCTTATTTAAATGTAGGTTTTTTTTTTCTACCGTTTTCACACTTGAATTATAAATAGAGATGTGAAAACGCATCAGTTCATTTTGTAACTTAATTTGCTAATTTTTTGCTAATATCCTAAATTCGCTAATTCATTAAAAGAACATAATTTAGGATTTCTAATGGATCATTTTAAGGGATTTCAGCATTTTCCTAGTGATGTTTCACCATATTTTTTGCTGTGAATACATATAGGGTTATGCAGTTTGCCAGAATACTTTTAAATGTCATTTCATTTTTGCCAAAATTGCAAATACTGTACACCAGTGACATGAAATCCAAATATTAGCCTGACTCACTTTTTTCAGTGAATTACACCCAGTTATATTTTTAAATCAATATTTGTTGTAGGAGCCAAGGAGATAAGGAACAATTAAGAGGAGACATTTTTCTATCAGTGTTATTATTGTTATTAGGAATAGCTTTTTTTTAATGATATAAATGATGCATGTTTGCAGTACCTGTGGGAAAATATGGATTTACTACACTATATTTTTTGTTCTCCGTTCACGTACCAAGTTAATGTACAGTATATGGAAGATAAAGCACTGCACATACTTGAAATTCCAATTTTATGTATCCTTGAAGTTTGTGAGCTTAGAACAGGAAATTCCTTTCAAAGACTTTGTCAGAATGATTAATGGTATCTTTTTAAAAGAGCCAAATGCCAAAAATGATATCTCTATATAAACATAACACAGCTTATGCTACTGAAAATGCCACTTACACGTTGGCAGTTGTCATTTCATTTATCCTTCTAGTAATATACAGTATATATATATATATATACATATATATATATATATATATATATATATATATATATATATATATATATATATATATACACACACACATATATACACACCACACTTATTAAGGTTATGGTGGGTAAAAAAAGTGACAAAAACCCTCCACAGTAAAGCATATAGCAAATGGAAATATTACTGTATGTTCATAGTGTGGTGAATACCTACTCTTAGTCTCAAACCAGCATAGCCAGCAAAACCAACCTCACACTGATGATACCCATCAAGGTTGAAACATGTCTGTGAGTGGGTTTACTGGCTTTGTATCTCATCCCAGCCTATGCTTAAAAGCTGTGTTTAAAGCAGCATGCATTGGCTTAAGGGTTGCTCGTGTAATATGAGCTTGAGACAAAAGGTGGCACTGTGTGCTCATTTGCATGTCATTTCCCAGAATCCCTTGCTGCAGTGGAAGTGCTGTGTGCTGGGCGATAATGGTGAAAGACAGGGTTGCAGACCTGTCTAAGACATGCAAATGAACATACAGTAATATTTCCATTTGCTATATATATATATATATATATATATATTAGCCTCATTATAGTAATAGTTAAATACTGTATATAGTGTATAGTACCAGATGCTCAGGAAGACAATGGAAGTGATGAATTGATGCTAAGAGCTTAACTTTCATCTTGCTGTAGTTTTCCCCTGCGTCAATCAGCTTCTGATTTGAGAAGTGTCAGTAGAAGGACACAGGGAGAAGTTAATTAACATACATATTATAATAAAATATATCAAATTCTGCATCACTGTCGGTTATTTTTTTCACATTTTAATAGCGTAAAAATATGCAATTGGTCAGCCTGAGTAGGACTATATATAGAACGGTATCATCTATTTATTTTTTGATTATTGAAGCTCGGCTAACACGGTACTGATACCTCTACATAATATATATATATATATATATATATAAAATAAAAAAATAAATAGATGATACCGTTCTGTGGCTAACGAAATGCTTTTATTTGTGCGAGCTTTCGAGATACACTGATCTCTTCTTCCGGCGATGTTACAATGCATCGCCAGATGAAGAGATCAGTGTATCTCGAAAGCTCGCACAAATAAAAGCATTTCGTTAGCCACAGAACGGTATCATCTATTTATTTTTTGATTATTGAAGCTCGGCTAACACGGTACTGATACCACTACATGTATATGTATATGTATATATATATATATATATATATATATATATATATACATACATACATACACAAGAAACCACAGACACTCCACTGGCAAGTCCATAAAGGTAGGTGCTTTCCCCATAAAGTAATTATAAGACATACGATACCGTTGTTGAGACGAAATCAAAGGGCAGCACTCGGGTAAGTAGGCAAAAAAATTAATTGTATTTGAAAAAGACACAAAAAGAAAACCGACGTTTCAGTCCCCCAACGGGACTTTTCTCAAAGGTCCCGTTGGGGGACCGAAAAATCGTTTTTCTTTTTGCCTACTTACCCGAGTGCTGCCCTTTGATTTCGTCTCAACAACGGTATCGTATATTATATATATATATATATATATATATATATATATATATATATATACACACACCACTTACTACGCTTCTGAAAGAAAGTTATAACAGTATTTAAAATAAAATGTTATTAAATAAAGAACAATTCCAGGGCCAGAAGCAACCATTCGATTACAGTTAATTTTGATGTACTGTAGTACAATGATTAAAATACATTTATAGAAAATGTATACCATTGTTAATTGTAGTAATGTACAAGCAGGGAGAGCAAACTGACTGCAATTGTAATTCGATAGTATCGTCATTTTTTCCCTTAATTTATTTGGGAATTTATTTATTGAGCATGTACAAAATAGACTGAGTTTGACGGATAGTGATTAATAGAGGACTCGAGGAGTGACTGGTTAAAGATCTGATGGCTGAACTGGAAGATCTTGGTTAACAACGACACGGGGTAATCCGCCAAAGTTGGAGGAAAGGAGATTTCACCAGCAACAAAGGAAAGGGTTCTTTACAGTAAGGGCAGTTAAAATGTGGGATTCCTTACCCATGGAGACTGTGATGGCAGATACAATAGATTTTTTCAAAAAAAGGCTGGACATCTTTTTAGAAAGGAAAGGTATACAGAACAGGGATATACCAAATAAGTAAACATGGGAAGGATGTTGATCCAGGGAGAAATCTGATTGCCATTATTGGGGTCAAGAAGGAATTAATTGTTTCCCCTTATGAGATATCATTGGATAATGCTTCACTGGGGTTTTTTGTTTGCCTTCCTCATGATCAAAATACAAGATATAGGATAAGTGTCCGTTATCTAAATTTAGCATAGGCTGAGCATGATGGATATATGTCTTTTTTTAACCTCATCTCATCTATGTAACCAGTGGCTGCACTATATGACCTGGGGAAGGATATGGTGCTTTGAAATCTATTTATTAAAGTCCCCCAGCTGAAAATATAGTGCAAAATACAACACCAGGTTTATCAAGAGAAACACAATCCTGGTGTTCTCAGCTGGAAATATTTTGCTTTCAAAATCTGGTGCTAAAGTACCTTTTCCATCAGATGTGCAGCTGGGACATTTTGATAAATAGTCCTGTCCGAGAGAAACATATCAGATGAACTGTATCTAGTGACTGCATCAAATGTAACAGTGTTTCTTACATTTGATGCACATTATTAGCTGGTGAAGTTTAGTCCTACTCAGGCTGACCAATTGTATATTTTTACGCTATTAAAATATGAAAAAAATAACCGACAGTGATGCAGAATTTGATATATTTTATTATAATATGTATGTTAATTAACTTCTCCCTGAGTCCTTCTACTGACACTTCTCAAATCAGAAGCAGTTTGACGCAGGGGAAAACTACAGCAAGATGAAAGTTAAGCTCTTAGCATCAATTCATCAATTCCATTGTCTTCCTGAGCCTCTGGTACTATACACTATATACAGTATTTAACTATTACTATAGTGAGGCTAATGAAGGAATAGATTCATTGCCGTCCAGACTTTACTGTATATCATCAGGTTTCAGTCTGGCTCTTCTCTCATAAGTCTGATCCCTGGGCAATCTGATTCTCATTCGTTTTCCATTCCAATGGAAAAGTGACGACTTGGAGCTTCAAGACTGGACTGCAAATGTGGAGTTAGGTTGACAATAATGCAGTGAAAGAACAGAGAGCTATTTGTTTAAATCATGGATGAGCTGTATTAGTGATTTCCTCTTTTGAGAAGTGACCATAGAAATAGTAGAGCAAGAGGCAGTCGGCATTGATCTAGGGATTCTAGGCTTATATTAAAGGGAAACTATAGTAAACAAAAAAAAAGTAAAACGTGTTCATTGACAGAAGGCCCCGCAATGCATTGCAACTACAGAGGAATACATTCATTAATTACCTGTCAAGCTTGTCTGAGCTCCCCCATTCCCTCCATTCCCTGAGGTAAGCTGTCCACTGGCAAGTACTAAACAAACAATCCCAGGAAGCTCTAAACCCATTTGTGTCAGAAGCAGTGCTACTGAGCGTGGCCAAATGTATACAACAAGAGACACAAATATCCAATGCTACATACAATGTGACAAAATACACAGCTAAATACTTCAATGTTAGTATTCTCATGAGTAAGGGCCATTTAATTAAATCTTTTGGCCAACGCGTTACAATCCTGCAGCCACTTCATGGCATGACCACTGCCAGTCCTAACACTACCTGGGAAAAGTCTCATTTACCTCTGCAGTGGAGGGGGAATGGCCTTTGTAGACCTGTTCTGCACATGTACATGGAAAACCCTGCTACATAAAAAAGTGGGGTGTGGTGAGCTTAAACCCTGGGAGGAGGGGCCACTAACTTCCAACCAACTGATACCAGCTGAAAATTAAAATTAATGAACACACAATCCCAGCAAGCCCTAACCCCAGAACCCACCACATATGTGTGTGTAGCCATGCCTGGTGGATACCAGTCTGCCCTCCCTGTCACATAAGTCCTGATAGATGCAGGCTGTGTCAGGCCCCCCTATCTTGGTTTCCCCCCCTCCCCCCTTGGCAGCTTCCTTGAGTGGCAGGAGTGGAGGTGTGACAGGGTCTGTGTGTTGCCCAATCCGGGTGCAGACCTTGTGCCTTCCCCTTCTGCATGAAGGAAGAGGCATTTCTAAATTATAGTCAGTCTGAGTCTCTCCTCCATGGGATATAGACGTGCCCTCAGCCCCTCAGGGGGCTGAAGAGAAACACCAGGCCTCAAATCTGATAACGGGCCTGCGATAAAACCTTTGTATTACCATCCGCAGTGGCTACAATAAAGAAGTCCCTGTTTTATATACCTCCTGCCTAAGGCTACAGTTTATTGGGGGGAGAGTAAGACAGATTGGTTCCACTGCGGGGACCGTCTCCAGCCATTAGTGTATAATCCCATTTTGTTTCCTTGACATTCTGAAGATAGTCAGGTAATCAATAACATTTTGTGCCACTGCTGAACTAAAGTGCAAAGAATGGTAAGTATTTGTTTAGATCTAGGTATTCATAGCCCTGAGCACAGACCTGCAAAACAACGTATTTTACTTCCATTTTTACTCCTCAAAACTGTGCGCAGGAAGAAATAATTGATGAATTATAAAGATCATTTGTTAAGCAAAAGAAAGGAACAACGGGTACAAAAGAGTGTTGTTTTAGCTATGCGTATTAATACAAGGTCCTGCCTCGAACATAAAAAAGTACAGTACCTACATTTTTCAAAATCAATACAGCACACTTCATGCTTTACAGAACTTGGAAAAGTCATGTGTGTACTTGTATGGAGCCTTTACAGAATGTAGCTCTGGAGATATGAATTCCAACCAATGAAAAATGCCTATGTCAAATGTGATGTTCGCACCAGACCCTAACAAATGTTACAAAACTAAGAGTGAGCCAGATCCTCCTGACCTCTATAATTACAGAGATAGCAAGGCTTCAAATATTTCAGAAATGTAAGCATGCCAATTGCATGCAGCACATCGGCACAAAATGAACTCATTCTGCCTTGTGAAGTAATTCCGTAGTTATTTGTTCCAGAAAAATAATATAGGTGGGGATTTTTAATGGTGGGTATCTCTATTTCGAGTTGTTTTATAACGCCACCCTCATCCACGTATCTTTGAAATCACTGCAGCTTTCCCTCATAGATTACACAAACAAAAGCAGAGGTTACGTATTCACCCAC
Organism: Ascaphus truei; assembly: GCF_040206685.1. Taxonomy (NCBI): domain Eukaryota; kingdom Metazoa; phylum Chordata; class Amphibia; order Anura; family Ascaphidae; genus Ascaphus; species Ascaphus truei. The sequence continues at coordinate 86,274,933 of NC_134486.1, forward strand.
TTATTTGCATTTTATTTGCATTTCGCAGAGCTGTTTGAGTTATGGTTTTCAAATCCAACTTTCGAAACCACATACTTATATCTTAAAACAGCAGTCCAAGCTGCCGTTTTTCCCCCCTTTTAATATGTACACCAATACTATCCACGCAATGAGGAGTAATTAGCTAAGTTGCCCATTGATCTGTTGTCCTATGATCGATTGGCGAGGATTTGGCTCAGGGGCTCACTAAATGGCTGTCAGTGCAGCAGAAGAGGACCAAAGATGCAAAGTTCTGTGGGGAAGATCATGTGACAAGGCAGTGATTAGATACAATTGGTGCACTGCTAGAGGGAGGGCAAGGTTCAAAAAGGGGTGTGCCAGAGCCGGTTTCAGAAGAGGAAGGGGATGCAACTTTGTAAATGGTTACTATAGAAACAAAAAATGCATGTTACATTACAATACATTAAAAATGTCATTTAGAGTTCTTTAAAAAAAATAATACAAGTATTTTCTCATAGTACAGAACTGATTTGTTTTAAAAAAAGAACACACACATGTAGGATATTGCTTGGACTGCAGCTTTAACTCCTTCCCTGCCCGCTTTGCTGGCGATATTGGAAGGAAAAAAAAGAATTAAATTATGCAGCAACATGGTGTGTGTTATTTGGGGCAATGCTTTTCATGGTTTTGCAACTCCAACATTCCTTTGCGAGTTGAAATGGTTCTCGCATGACATCCTTAAAACTTACAACCACCTTATGTTTAGATTCTATAAACAACCTATAGAAATATTTTACACTGGATTGCAAACGTTCACAAGCAGGGCCCTCATTACTTCTGCATCTGTGTGTGCATGTTTATCCTTATTTGTATCTCACGGTTTATGTAATTATCAAATCTCTATACCCCCAATGTGCTGAGCTGCAGTATATGTGGGCGCTTGACAATAATAATAATTGTGGCACTCCTGGGACAGTCAGTGTTTGCCTTTCAAGTTGCCAGGAAAGTCACAAGTGCATTATCACAAGGCCGGCAACTGGCTTTCAGAATGAAGAGTGTCTCAGCTGGTGACTTGCAGGGTGATATTTAGGGAAGTGTGTAATCCATCTGCATTTACTATTACTTGCTTGAAGTGACTTACACTCATTACACCTTTATATGAGTAGACAGAATACAGAACGGGTATGTATGGGATAAAGCATGTTATTGTTTTTAGCAGCATAAAATAACAGCGGGTTTTGCCTTTCCGTTTTAGACCTTCCAGGAGTGTTTAACATTTTTTTTATATTTGTGTAATTTAATATCTCATATCAACCATTCTCTAAACAAGCAAAGAGCTGGATAGCAATCAACACCTCACTCTAAGGCCATTCAACCCGGGGTCCAGGTTCCTCTCACTAAAACATGGAAACACAAGAAAATGGTCACAATACAGTATGTCTTCCTTCGTGTTTTTATTTGTAACTCATTTGCCAGGACAAATTTATTTATTTATAAAATATTTTACCAGGAAGTAATACATTGAGAGTTACCTCTCGTTTTCAAGTATGTCCTGGGCACAGAGTAAAACAAAATAATACATGGTTACAAATACAGTTACATAAATGAACAAGGTATACATTATATACAAGACATTGCATGCACAGTTAAAGAAAATATATATTATGAGCGTATGAAACAGTTACAGACCAGATTAAAGTGTGAGACAGCCTTAGATTTGAAAGAACTTAAGCTGGTGGTTGATATGAGAGTCTCTGGTAGGTTGTTCCAGTTTTGGGGTGCACGGAAGAAGAAGGAGGAACGTCCAGATACTTTGTTGAGTCTTGGACCATGAATAGTTTTTTGGAGTCTGATCTTAGGTGATAGGTACTGCATGTGGTAGGGGTGAGGAGCTTGTTCAGGTAGCTGGGTAGCTTGCCCAGAAAGTATTTGAGGGTGAGACAGGAAAGGTGAACTTTGCGCCTAGACTCTAGTGATGACCAATCTAGTTCTTTGAGCATTTCGCAGTGATGTGTGTTGTAGTTGCATTGGAGAACAAAACGACAAATTGAATTGTAGAGGGTGTCAAGTTTGCTAAGGTGGGTTTGAGGAGCCGAGCCATATACTATGTCTCCATAGTCAATAATTGGCATTAGCATCTGCTGTGCAATACGCTTTCTGACCAGGAGACTTAGGGAGGATTTGTTCCTGTAAAGTACCCCTAGTTTGGCATAGGTCTTGGTTGTCAGGGTATCAATGTGCATCCCGAATGTTAAGTGGGAGTCAAACCATAAGCCCAGGTATTTAAAACTAGTGACAGGTGTTAGGGTGGTTTTAGCGTTGGTTCTAATCAGGAGCTCAGTCACTGGAAGCTTTACAAATTTAGTCTTTGTCCCAAATACCATTGTTACAGTCTTGTCAGTGTTTAAAAACAGTTTGTTTTGGGAAATCCAGTTTTCGAGTCTCAAAAAGTCAGACTGAAGTATGTGTTGAAGGTCAGAGAGGCTATGGCTGTGTGCATACAGGATTGTGTCATCTGCATACATGTGTATTGAGGCTTCCTTACAAGCTGTGGGAAGATCATTAATGAACACTGAGAGGAGTAGGGGCCCCAGAACAGAGCCTTGCGGGACACCACAGGTGATATCCAGGGGGTTGGAGTTAGAGCCTGAGATGGACACATGTTGGGATCTTCCTGATAGGTAGGACTGAAACCAGTTTAAAGCATGTTTCCCTATTCCAGAGCTCTGGAGTTTGTTAAGCAGGATAACATGATCAACTGTGTGAAAAGCCTTTGCAAAATCTAGGAATACTGCACCAGTGAGATCAAAGATCATACTCTTGTAGCACTGTTTCCCTCTAAACACAGAAGCTACTATAGCTGTACAGTATGTACCTGTATGGCTCACAGGAGCCTAAGCCTCCGCTCTTGGAGCCTGGGGTATGTATATATTCACAATACTCATGATGCAATGCCTCCACCTGGGAAGGATCCCGATCTTGCGGGAGGAGCCCTCACAGGACACAACCTAATAACACACACTTTGTATAATAAAACAAGAACAGACTTTATTGAGCATATATATACTTATCACTATAAGGTGTATGAAGATGTATCAGACCAGTTCCCACTAATAGCACAACTAGCCAACATACCGCGCAGGGCGCAACCCTTTACCGTGTCCCCACACTGTGTCCTTGATACCTGTGAGTCCCCTTAGTCACTCCACCCACCGAGTGTCCCCAAGTGTGACTCTCCGACTTTGGCGTGATCAGCGCCGTAAAGTATAGGGTGTTGGTGCACTTTAATAAGGTACCTGCTGGGTGCTCCTGCACCCGGTCACTCCGGATCCGCAATCCGGCGACTTTAGCTTCAGCGAAGTGGTCTCCATGTGAAAGGCTGTCCTCTGAGGTGATCCCACCTTGGGGCAGTCTTCTGAGTTGAGGGGGGCTCGTCCCAGACCCCTCTCCTGGATATACAGCATCTGCTGGATACCTCACTTACTACACAGCTCTAATGGTGCAGGGTCCCTATCCTAGGGCCTGTTCCTGGAGTAACCACAAACTTAAGGTGCCTCAGGGTCTATCTGGCCTAATGCAGTGGGTCACTGACCCCTGCGCCCTCACTACCTACCCCTAGCCTCTCCTGGCGCCGACTGAGCAAACGTGCTCCGCTGCAACCTACTCCTTCCCCTTCCTAGGGGAATCCTACCACCCTGTTGGTTCCCTGGCATTACGTGGTGCATTCTAAGGCTCATGGGACTTGTAGTCCCTGCCAAGAGCCTTCTCCTATTGGTGGGGCTTCTCACGCTATTCACTGCGCATGCGCGACCTGCCTGAGTGTCCCCATCACGCTATGGCACTGTGCATGCGCGCGCAATCAAAGATGGCGGTGCCCTGTGTTTACCGGGCCGCACGCCGGAGCCTCTGCAACGGCCCCACTTATGCGGCTCACGCGCCCAGCTGATGCGCGCGCCCGTACACTCACATCCTCGTGTGCCCCCGCCACCGGCCACACTACCCTGCCGCCCGGAGGTGAGTGTGGGGAAGAGGGGGGGGGGGCGGGCGGAAACACACACAGAGGGAGCATGGCTACATCCTCTATATACTTTCCTTATTCACATTATTTTTTAAACAAAGCATTTCAAAACGTACCAAGAAGAAACTTGCTCATTATTGATAATGAAACTGCCCTGCATCCTACCCTCCAATGTCACCTGATCTCATGGATACACAATATGATGGTAACCAAATATAAACCAATGAACCAGCACTCACTGACTTTACCGAAAAATTGTAAACCAGGGCATAAGCTAAAAATGATTTTTTTAAATGTATACACAAGATAACAATAACTTGGAGAGATGTCTCACAGTGGATAATGACACTAAAGGGTATACATGGTATAGGGAAAGAACACAGGGTAAGGGAGTGAGAAAGACAAAAAAAACAAGGTGTGGGGAAGGTAAATTAGGGGGGCAACGTTTCGAGGTGAATACCCTTTCTTCAGGCCCGTTCCCTCTGGTCCAAAAGGACCATAAGGTATTTCCCTTATCCCTCTTTCCCCAACCAATAATCAGCCAGCCGAATCCCACAATCAAAGATAATATGATATACAGCAAAACAGAGCAACAGCTCAAATTAGCTAGAGTCCAGAACCAGCAAGAGTTCCAATTCAGTGAACAGCAAATAACAGAAAATCAAACCCTATGATCCTTGGCAGCAACACACTTTCTCTTCTCACTCCTGCTGTGTGGGGCTGCCAGGAGTGAGAAAGAGAGCGCGCGTTGCTGTCAAGGATCATAGGGCTTGACTTTCTGTTATTTGCTGTTCACTGGATTGGAACTCTTGCTGGTTCTGGACTCTAGCTAATTTGTGCTGTTGCTCTGTTTTGCTGTATATCATATTATCTTTGATTGTGGGATTCGGCTGGCTGATTATTGGTTGGGGAAAGAGGGATAAGGGTAGTACCTTATGGTCCTTTTGGACCAGAGGGAACGGGCCTGAAGAAGGGGTATTCACCTCGAAACGTTACCCCCCTAATTTACCCTCCCCCAGTGTGTTTGTTTCCACCACACCTTGTTTTTTTTTGTCTTTCTCACTCCCTTACCCTGTGTCTTTTTCCTATACCACGTATACCCTAGAGTGTCATTATCCACTGTGAGCCATCTCTCCAAGTTATTATTATCTTGTGTATACATTAGATTTTTTTTCATTTTTGGCTTATTTCCTGGTTTATAATTTTTCGGTAAAGTCAGTGAGTGCTGGTTCATTGGTTTATATTTGGTTATTACTATAGGAGGAATTAGGGTCCTCCCTGTTCCTATTGCACCCTGCATTAAGCTAGTTGTCACTCCTATTCTGAGTGCTGTCTATCACCCTTTGTTTCACAATATAGTGGGTATTCATTAAACTGTTGATAGTGCAGAATGGGGTACCATCGTATTGAAACACTCATTGACGTCAGTCGGAGTTTCAGAGATGATAATGGTCCTCCACTCCAATGTGTGACAGAGGCCCATACATCCGTGAGACCTTTCCATATGTCAGGAACAGGGGACCCGTGCCTGCAGAGGGAGCAGGGGAGCATCTGTCCGGGATGGGGCCTGTGACGTTGTGGGTGCTGTAATGACATGTGGGGGGGGGGGGGGTCTGTGATGTCAAGAGTGGGGTTTGTGACATCAGAAGCAGGGTTCTGTTGTATTGGAACGGATTTATGACTGTGTGTCAGTGTCTCCCAGAGGTTTAATTCATGCTGCGTGAGACTGAGAGACACAGTCCTGCTGTGCGAGTCCCACGCAAATTGTGGGCTGGAATTTCTATGCAATACTGGCCCAATCTGAAGTTTAATGAATGACCCCCTAAGCATTAGTGTTACTTATGGAATCCCCCAAGTTTAGAATCTAATGGAGATGTTCTTATATCTAACCTTGTACTACTTGCTACCACTGTATGTTGCATTTACTATACACAGCAAAATCCTGCTACACAAGTAATTAAGGATGCAACAGTCAGTCCCAAAAATGTATTACAGTGTATATAGTTACAAATTCATTGTACAATCTACATTTGACAAAAGATATGTTATTACTGGCAGAAGGTAATCTTAACTTTTCTCATATATTGATGCAGACCTCAAGGTCATTGTTTGACTCAAAGGATGAACTGTTCTATATACTATACATCCCCTATAAATTTGTAATTGCCTATGAGACTTATTATAGGTAAAACATACAATTTTGTAGTGGTATTTTTTTAAGTTTGTGTAAATACTGTATGCTCTAAAAAAATATAGCTTTCCAGTATAAATCGCTTTTTCTTTAAAAAGAAAATGGAATGCTATATTTATATAATTTAGGCTATCATTGCTTCTTTGCAACCTGTTTTATATACGGTTGCAGCAAGATTTGATGGAGTTGATGCCGAAAAGGCAAACGTCCGCTGCGCCGGGGACAGTGTCTGCTGATTGTGCGCTTGGAGGGGTCCATTATTCTGGATCAGACCTCCCCACAGTGTTAATCCTCCAGTCCTGGGATCCCCGCGGTCACAGCTTGCCTTGGTGCTGAAAGCCGCGAGTCTGACATCTGTATATATGCAGAGAAAAGAAAATAATGCTTACTAACGTGAAAACTTTATTTGCTTTAGTGAATACTCAATTAATGCGCTTGTGCTATAATAACCTAATGCCCCATTAATCTCTTTAGTGCATGAGGGCCTTGCCAGCTCTGTGGCCCTCCGGCACTGATAGATCACGTGACCACTCTTCGAAGCGAACACGTGATCTGTTCCGGTCACCGGACTGGAAGTGAAAGGGAACCTTCAATGTACCTAATCCTGGGTATATGGACCTATATGATGATGCCAGCACATTGTGGGAGCTCTTTGTGCACTTAAGTGTTGCAGGCCTGTACTTCACAAATGTGCCTCAGTACCACTTTAACTGCAGCTGTTGAGGGTTCACTCCAATGGCGATTAACACTCTGCTGGGTCTTGCTGCACCATAGAATAGCCACTTCTAACCTGTGTAGAAATTCCGATAATTTCTCTCCTGTCCCTGAACTGGAAGTAGAGCTCTTCTCCACTTTCGGTAGCCCTGAATATACTTTCTAAAGAGTGCAGGTATGCACCAGGGGTGACAGCTTCTTTCCCTTCTCTAACTGCCCTTACTATAGCCAATGCAAGCCCTTTGAGGCTTTCTGTACTACGAACTCTCTTGTCCTGCTCTGATCCCTCCATTTTTGCACCACCTATGTGGCCTGCTCTATCCAGTTCTCAAAATCATCCTCTCCAGGTGGGATAGGCCTTACACTTGAAAAGGTCTGTAGCTGCCAGCAGTAGCAGTCTCCCTTGCGACATTGCATGGGTTTTTCCACGAATTCCCCCATGGCTATTATGAGCGCCATGGGTGAGGTAAAGGGGGTGTCAATGGAAGACGTAGGAAGAGTGGGGCACATCTCACTGTGAATCTCTTCCTTGGTGGTCCCCTCCTTAGCTAGGAACTATAAGAGATCTGTCTGGATACCAAGATGGCCGATGGAGCAGGTCATATTTTGCCTCACCTATGATGGCTGCTGACAGGAAGTCAGCCTCTCTATTGTCCTCTATTGCCTGTAGCTGCTTCTGGTCTTTAAATATCAGGCAGTTGCTCTCTGTCTTTGCTTGTGCAAAGTACTCTGTTCCTTGTTCCTGCTTGAGCTCTTCCTGTGATTGCCTGTCTGTGTTTGAACTCCTGCTTGGATCTGACTATCCCTGCCTGCCGCCTGCCTCGACCCTGGAATTGGACCTGACTACCCCTGCCTGCCAGTATTATAAAAAACAAACCCGGCACTAGTGATGAAGGGTAAAATATAGATTATATAAATAGCAGTTCTAATCCCAAATAGAATTCACCTCTAAATTCGCAGCCAGTATACAAAAAGAATAATGGGAGCGCTATTTCGTTGTGCAAATAAGTTATACACTATAAGTGTTAATAAAAGTGCAATTTATAGTGCAAAATATTGTACAATTTAAAGTGACAAAATAAAGTGTACTGACGAAGCCATCAGCCCCAAAACTGGAACAATCTACCCGAGACTCTCATAGCCACCACCAGTTTAAGTTCATTCAAAACTAAAGCTGTCTCACATTTTAATCTTGTCTGTAACTGTTACATAAGCCTATAATATTTATTATCTCTAACTGTGCATGCTATGTCTTGTATATAATGTATACCCTGTTCACTTATGTAACTGTATTTGTAACCATGTATTATTTGTCTTAACTCTATGCCCAGGACATACTTGAAACTGAGAGGTAACTCTCAATGTATTACTTACTGGTAAAATGTTTTATAAATAAATAAATAAATCGGGCGAAACGCGTAGAGTTGGAGAGCTAGTTACAGTACCTTGGAAGAGGAGGAAAAGGTGATTGGAGATCCGCAGGTCTGCAGAACAGATGAGAGGTACCAAAGCCCCAAAGATCGTGAGATGAGATTTACTGACATCACGGCCAGGAAGTAAACACCAGGAGAGTGAGCCGGCACTCCCTGGCTTCTTCCAGACGGGGATAAAGGCATTGGAAACAGCTGAGCACCTACCAGGCCACCGAGGAAACCTCACCTAAAGACCCCCAAACAATGCCTGTGTTGCATATTAAAATGTGACTGCAACCAGTTGTTCTATTTTATGATCCACTATAAACTAGTCAATCTATACTATTGGATCCTTCATCTTTCTTTCATATGATTACTGGATGAAGAAAACAAGTTTTTTCTGAAGACAAAAAAGAAGACTAAGTACACTTTATTTTGTCACTTTAAATGTTACACTTTTTTGCTCTGAATGTATTTTGCACAACATCAGCACTATAAATTGCCTTTTATTAGCACTTATAGTTGCACTTATTTTCACAACTAAATAGCGCTCCCCTTATTTTATTTGTATACTCCTGCCTGCCGCCTGCTGCGACCCCGGAACCGGACCTGACTACCCCTGCATCCCAGGCCTCTGATCCCAGGCCAAATTCGGTGTATTTCTCCCTACCTCTGTCCGTATCCTGTTTGCAGTCAGCAATGTTACAGGAACTCTCTGACCTTTTCTATGATAGTGTGATTCAGAGGATTGCTAGGGCCAGCAACAGAGTCACAACCAACAGTGATATCTCACATTCCATTTTCCCTCCCAGCAATACTGGTAGGCACATGAGCAGAATCAATATCTTCATCACACATACACAGTACATATGCAGTCTTAGTACTATAGCCCAACATTTTTTCCTTTTATTTGTGCCCTTCCCCACGGGGGTGCGGCTCCTAGTACCCCATTAATAGCCACATCATCAGCCATTGGCTGTGCCTGGAACTGTTAGGATCAATGCTTTGTTACAATCCAAGCTGTCCCACTCGCACCACTCACTTAAAATGGCTGCACTCGTGGTGAGGAACTGTCAGTTACACTTGGTAGGGGGCGCTATAGAGCGAATTTTATAGTACATTCTCCAACTTTCCCGGGCAAAACCAAGTCCTGTGTGTACGTTAACCTTGCCCTTATCTGACTATATTACATATATACAGAGAAAGGTATGGTGTGTATTACCCTAATTACAAAAATCTCAACAGTGCCTGCAATGTAACCCATCTTATTACTATGCCCCAGACTGACACCTGGTGCTGAGGTGGGGGCCTGAGTTCTTTACTGCTCTCAATATGCCACACATGGCTTAGAATCAGACGACGGTGTCACGGTAACTTGTGATAGGATATAATACTGTATACACCAAATAACTGGGTTGAACTGAACACGACTTAGATATAATAAAGAGAATTTATTCCTTAAAGAAGGTGAACATACAGGATAGTACAAATAACAGACAAGAAATGACACGTATTTAGGGATTGGGATGATGAAGTAATCAGGAAACAGGATTAGCAATTCAACAGCAATCAGGCATCAAGTAGTTGGTAAATTGAAGACAAAGAGTATCGGACTGACACTGGTTTATATGTAATTCCAGTCCTATACCTTATGATTGAGTGCAGGTCATTGGAGAACAATTACCTGCACCCAATCTCTAACGTGGGAACATTGATAACCCATGCCCCCCAGCTAGTTGGCACATGCGTACTTCTGGCCCTGGGGGTCTCATTTCTTTAGCCCCACACAAAAGTCAGGGTGCCTACATGTCTACCAGACCTAGATCTGGTCAGGAAACCCTTTGTCTGTAGGTGTGAATTATAGTACTTACAGACCACTCAAGCCCTGCGTTTCGCCGCCCTAATGTATACAGCCAGAGTGGCTGAGCATTTGATCAGGGGGTCTGTTGTAGACAATGGGTCGCCCCCCTGAGCATTTACATTAACCAGATTCAGATACCGTCGCAGGTTTTTATCACCGCTTCGAAATACATTATAGTTTTTCATATCAAGACATATTAAAATAATCCGTTCGGTTGGGCCGAGCGGGCTGAAACTTGCCAGACCCTCATGCCGGAGGTGACTCTCCATGGTGGCCAAGTTTCAGCTTGCTGCGACCTTCCGGGCCGGAGATACACAAATACAGTTTAAAACCCTTATTACATTAATGCAGGATTCTCCGCTCTAAAAATAAATCTTTGTTTTTCACTCTCCCATTGAAATCAACGGGCTCCGCTGCTATGGGCTTTCAATGGAGCAACTCCGCCGTTGAAGTCAATGGGCTCCACCGCTATAGTCTTTCAATGGGGCAACTCCGCCATTGAAGTCTATAGGGAAACCACAATTGTTTACATTTGCCCATACTCCTTCTGGTTGGTAGGAGAGGGCTGGAAATGGCCATGCAGTTATGCCGGAACAGTGACTACATGCGACCCAAATCCCAGCCCTCTGGTCCTCCCAGAACCGGAGATATGGGCTTACACATTTTACCCTTTCGGACTTAGCCATTTTCTCGCGCTGCTCTTCCCTCCGCCATGGGAGTCAATGGTGCGACCCTCTTGGTGAGCGCAACCATTTACGGGGGTCCTTAATCCTTGGACCCGGTGGTGGTCGAGTGTGGGGGTTCCTAGGATCTAGGGGCAAAAAGAATTTTATTTCTGGGTGCCCTAGAACCTAAGGTTCCCACGCCAATTGTGTTTGATCTTGAACTAGTGTGATAAAAGCTCTTTTTCAGACATTGTATCCGCTTCTGCGGTTTGCGGTTTGGATGGCTGCCAAACCGTTCCTGGACGTCGGCGTCGAGGAATCCCCATTGAAATGAATGGCTCCATTGACTTACAATGGGGAACCGCCGCTCCTCTTCTCGGGCGCCACCTGCTGGTCTTCTATGGAAACGGGCCCAAACCGCCGGATTCGCCATAGGATTGAATGGAGCTGCAATGGCGACCTATGGGAAACTACAAAATGGAGCCTGAAAAGGCGGGAACATTGAACAAAGGGCTATAATCACTGCCTAACTATTAACCCTTCTCCTCCTGAACAGATCCCAGTGTGTGTGTGGGTGCAGACACTGGAACAGTGACAATACATTATAACAGGGGAATACACGTTTGGATGTTGCAGCACGGTAAAAACCACATTCCTGGACCGCAGTCCAGTTAACCCCTTGCCTCCCTGGTGAGGTCAGGGGGTGGCCATATGGGGTGCAACCTCTTTAATACCGGGCCAATCCCCCTCTCCCTCTACAGATGGGAAATAAGTACACGGCAGGAGTGGTACAACTGCTGTTATGCAATCGTTACCCAGTTCTAAAGACCTTGTGATCCTCAGCAAAGGATTACTACTCATCATACAACATACATATATTATAACATTAACGCAGCGCAGGTATGTATCAGTGTCAGTTGAGAGTGGGCTGCCCAATCCGGGGTATATGGACGTAAATGATGGTGTTGGTACACTGTGGGAGCTCTTAGTGCACTAAAGTGTTGCAGGCCTGTACTTCAGAAAGATGCTTCTGTACCATTTTAACTGCGGCCACTGAGGGTCCCCTCAGATGGTGATCAACACTTGGTGAACTTTCTATTGCAGATCAGCTGGGCCTTGCTGCACCAGCTACTGCTATTTCTCCAGTGGATCTCTGCACTCTCTCAGTGGGAGTCGGACTGGCCCCGGGTCACAGTTGATCAAGCCTGAATGCATTTAGGCTTGTGCGCTCTGCCTCCACCTGTCATGGCCACAGTAAGAGATGTGTGCAAAGGTAAGCAATGGAGACCGTTTTAAAGGTGAAATTAAAATAAGGTTTTATTGCGCCTGTCCCTTTTAACACAGCAAAACATATGAAAACAGCAAATGCCTAGACCTGTTTAAGAGCTAACTTACTTCCCCAGTACCTTTCTCCAGGGCTGGAGGGATAATCCCATTACCACCCTATTCCCCAAAGTCTCAAGAGGTACCTTAAAGCAGGTGGCCCTTCATGTCAGTCTCTGGTAGGTTCATGGGTCCCTTGTGACCAGGAATATAGGTCTTTGGGTGTCTTGATTTCAGCAGAGCCTTTCTGCTCAAGACCTCTTTCCTCTTGTCAGCACCCTTGTGTACTGAGGAAAATCTCCCTTCCTGTCTCAGAAGCAGGCTTTTTCTGACACCTCTAATCAGCCAGGTGCTGGTCAATTAACCAGCACACTGCTGGATTAGAGGCAAATTTTCTGAACAGAGTAAGTCCCCTGTTACATACCTCCCCTGTTTGTGGGTAGCTCGGGCTTGCCACGGCCAAAGCCCATCCTTCCACTGTCATTTGAGATATCTCAGTGACTTGACTGAGAGTGGATGGAGGAGGAGAACCCTCAGTCCCGCTGGGATTGGAGCCCTTCCACCAGTTTAGTAGTGTCTCCTCCAGAAGGTGCTTGAGATCAGCAGTCCTCAGTCGCTCAAGGAGAACTTTTTCCAACTGCAGTCTTTCTACTGACCACGTGGTCATGAGCTTACCCCTGTGTCGGGCGCTCCTCTTTTTGTAGGCCGACTGTATGGCGACAGTCGCAGAGCGTTTATGCAAATCGCTTTCTCTCGCCATCTTTCCCATGTACTCCACTTTAGCACCAAATGTCCATTTCATGGTATCACAAGAGCGCCCAAGAACAGCCACATGAGCCCTCAGTTCTTGAAGCTGTAGTCGCCAGTTCAGCTTCTTTAGTGAGACTGTGAAGTTCCTTTTTAGAGACTTCCAGTTCTGTGTGGCAGCTGCCTATCTCGTGGTGTGAGGCATCCAGTGCTGTGCGGAGACTGTGAACCTCTTGCTGAAAGACTGTAATCTCCTTCAGTGCCTCCTCATACTTCCGCTTCAGCTTAGCCATCATTTTATCGGATTGGCTCTGCTTTTCCACCATGGTGGCATTAGTAATGTTTGCAGCATCTAGCTCAGACTTGAGATCGTCCAATTCTGTTCGAGATTCAGAGTACATTTAAAGAACAGTCTTCTGTAGCTCAGCATTATCTTCCCTCTCAAGTTTCAATTGTTCCCGGAGCAGATCACAGTCACGCCTGGCAATTTTCAGGGCATTTTCAGGGCTGGTCAAGGGATTGCCACTCATTGGTACTGGCTCTGCTTCCCTGGTATGGTTGGTTGAGGGTTTCTCACTATTAGCACCGGAGAGAGACTTCTTTGGGATACACGACTTCTGCCTTGGGCCCTCTGGATATTCGGTCATCCGCGGGACGAATTCTCCATTTTCTCTAGGCTGCAGGGCATCTCGGACCCCCTTTCTCTCCGCGGGATCTGCGGATGTGTCTGTTCCTTCCACGTAAGTGAAGAACCGCTTTTCTTTTTCTTTTTCCGTCTTTTTGTTTTGGATGGCTCCGTCCCATCAGGAATACTGGGTTCTCCTTCTTTATTTGAAACTTCAGCAGCTTCATTGTATACGCCAGGCTTTTCTTGCAGTTGCGTTAGCTGACAGAAATATTTGGTGATCTGCTGTTCCCGCTCTTTCTCCTGCCGATCATATTCGTCATCATAGAGAGCGGTCTTTTCGGTTCGTACCGAGTTCAGGCACCCCGACCATTCTTAGGGTGTTCTGTGGGTGTGATTCAGTTCGGGTTCCCCGTAACAGATGTCTTCCTCCTTATCGGACCAGAAGGGCCACTCTTCCGTGGGGTAGGGTTCATTACAGGAACGCCGCATCTTGTCCTCCATTTTGGGGCGACCAGGTGTATTTTTCTTCCTGACCTCAGGAGGCGCTATTGCAACTGTTATCACTGTATTTGCTAGAACCCCAAATTGTTGTAGTCCTACAGGTGGGTCTATTTTGCTTCTTGAGGTCGCAGTTCTCACTGGCATCTCTGTAGACTTTTTCTTCCCTTGGGTACGTTTTATAATATTAGCAGTACTGTGCATGCATTCACTCTCATCGTCTGAATAAGGCCTGAAGGGACACTGCTCCGTGTGGTGGGGTTCTTTACACCAGGAACACATTTTCTTCCCCATTTTTGCAGAGTCTGTATTTGACTTCAGCTGGGCGGCCATTTTAAATTCCCAGAATCAGTACCTTGCGTCGGTCGCCGTCTGTAAAAGTTTCCCTGCTGCAGCACAGTCTTGCATAAATGTTCAAACTTTTCTGCATATACTCCATTCACAGCTTGTAGGTATGCGGTGTGACAGCCTTTACTTCCAGAATCAGTACCGCTCGTGGGTCACCGTCTGTATTCATTGCTTCAGCGTAATTTTTTTTTTTTTTTTTTTAAAAACAGTAAAGCCTAGCTCCTCTGGAGCGCTAACTCACTTCTTGAACCCTGATTACTGCTGGAAGGCAAAGCCCCTTCATCAACAACCATACTGTATCACACATCATTGTGTTAGGCAAGTAAGGTTTACCTGCTTCAGCAGTCTCTCTCTCTCCTCTTGGGATTGGGGAAAAGAGTCCATCTGTGGTTTTGTGGCTTTCTTCAGTGCAGTGTAGATTTCCTGCCTGGATGTGTATCCCTTTAATTCTGGTCCCTGCTGCATGTGATTCTTTGCTTTGTTGCTCAGGCTGTTTGCAGGAACTATATGCAGGAAAATAAGCACAACATTTTTCACAGGCAGTGCAGTTTTGCTGCCTGGATGTGTTTCTTTGGTTTTGTTGCTCAGGCTTTTTGCAGGAACTATGCAGGCAAAAGCACAAAAATTTCACAGGCAGTCTCCGGGGCCCCTTTGAACTTCAAGGGCCACCTCTCATCCCAACTTCTGACACCATATGTAAGATAACGGCAATGGAGACCGTTTTTAAGGTGAAATTAAAATAAGACTTTATTGCGCCTGTCCCTTTTAATACAGCAAAACATATGAAAACAACAAATGCCTATCCCTGTTTAAGGGCTAACTTACTTCCCCAGTCCCTTTCTCCAGGGCTGGAGGGATAATCCCATTACCACCCTATTCCCCAAAGTCTCAAGATATACCTTAAAGCAGGTGGCCCTTTATGTCAGTTTCTGGTAGGTTCCTGGGTCTCTTGTGTCCAGGAATATAGGTCTTTGGGTGTCTTGATTTCAGCAGAGCCTTTCTGCTCAAGACCTCTTTCCTCTTGTCAGCACCCTTGTGTACTGCGGAAAATCTCCCTTCCTGTCTCAGAGGCAGGCTTTTTCTGACACCTCTAATCAGCCAGGTGCTGGTCAATTAACCAGCATACTGCTGGATTAGAGGCAAGTTTTCTTAACAGGGTAAGTCCCCTGTTACAGCCACCCTTCTTAAAGGTTTCTCTCCCTCTTCCACAGCCTTTGTAATTGGCTGCTATTATGTCCATTACCAGTCACATGCCCACAGCACACTGGAAAGTGACCTGCCAGTGGCCAGTGTGAATGTGTTGCTTGTATCACACAGTGGGTTACAGAAGGGTATATATAACTCCACTCATTTCTGGAAGCACTTTCCTTGGAGTTCTGGTAAGAGCCTCATTGTGAGTCCTGTATATAGGTTTGTGTATAGTTATGTGTATTAAAGATATCCTGTCACCATTTATTGTTCTATAAAGTTAGTTCTCATAGTAATGGCTCGGGATTGTTTTCATGCAGGAAGAGGAGTACTGTAAGCATGTGCTCTGTAGGGAGTTCCCAGTGAAGTAGCTCCGTAGCATAATTTGATTGGCCCCACCAGAAGGTCCTCAGTAGAGTTCAGCTGTGATGGGGCATTATTGAAGCTATGTAGGAGATTGCCAATCTAACCAATACTGAGGGAAACAAGCCTAAGTACCTCTCCAGTGTAGGAGTGAGAGCTACCAGGCGAAGAAGCACAGAGTAACCGCTTTGATTGACACCAGTTAATGTCTGAAGTGAAGTCTGTCTGTTACATTATTTATTTATTCATTTATAAAATATTTTACCAGGAAGTAATACATTGAGAGTTAGCTCTCGTTTTCAAGTATGTCCTGGGCACAGAGTTAAGACAAATAATACATGTTTACAAATACAGTTACATAATGAGCAGGGTATACATTATATATAAGACATTGCATGCACAGTTAAAGATAATTTATATTATGGGCGAATGAAACAGTTACAGACCAGATTAAAATGTGTGACAGCCTTAGATTTGAAAGAACTTAGACTGGTGGTGGATGTAAGAGTCTCTGGTAGGTTGTTCCAGTTTTGGGGTGCATGGTAGGAGAAGGAGGAACGGCCGGATACTTTGTTGAGCCTTGGGACCATGAACAGTCTTTTGGAGTCTGATCTCAGGTGATAGGTGCTGTATGTGGTAGGGGTGAGGAACTTGTTCAGGTAGCTGGGTAGCTTGCCCATAAAGAATTTGAAGGCAAGACAGGAAAGGTGAACTTTGCGCCTAGACTCGAGTGATGACCAATCTAGTTCTTTGAGCATTTTGCAGTGATGTGTGTTATAGTTGCATTGGAGAACAAAACGACAAATTGAATTGTAGAGGGTGTTAAGTGCTAAGGTGGGTTTGAGGTGCTGAGCCATATACTATGTCTCCATAGTCAATAATTGGCATTAGCATCTGCTGTGCGATACGTTTTCTGACCAGGAGACTCAGGGAGGATTTGTTCCTGTAAAATACCCCTAGTTTGGCATAGGTCTTGATTGTCAGGGTATCAATGTGCATCCCGAATGTTAAGTGGGAGTCAAACCATATGCCCAGGTATTTAAAACTAGTAACAGGAGTTAGGGTGGTGTTTGTGTTGGTTCTAATCTGGAGCTCAGTCACTGGAAGCTTTAAAAATGTAGTCTTGGTCCCAAACACCATTGTTACAGTCTTGTCAGTGTTTAAAAACAGTTTGTTTTGGGAAATCCAGTTTTCGAGTCTGAAAAAGTCAGACTGAAGTATGTGTTGAAGGTCAGAGAGGCTATGACTGTGTGCATATAGGATTGTGTCATCTGCATACATGTGTATTGAGGCTTCCAGACAAGCTGTGGGAAGATCATTGATGAACACTGAGAAGAGTAGGGGCCCCAGAACAGAGCCTTGCGGGACGCCACAGGTGATATCCAGGGGGTTAGAGTTAGAGCCAGAGATGGACACATGTTGGGATCTACCTGATAGGTATCACTGAAACCAGTTTAAAGCATGCTTCCCTATTCAAGAGCACTGCAGTTTGTTAAGCAGGATAGCATGATCAACAGTATCAAAAGCCTTTGCAAAATCAAGGAATACTGCACCAGTGAGTTGTCCCCGTTCCATTCCACACTGGATTTCATTGCAAACTTTTAGCAGGGTAGTTACGGTAGAGTGTTTGGGGCGAAAGCCAGATTGTAATTGGCTAGGGAAATTTGTCTTGTTATAGTAATCGCTTAATTGGGAGTGGACAATTAAACTATAACATGGCGAGCATTATCAATAGATGTGAATAAAGCTCTTGGTTGTACTATTTCTGGAGCCTATCATTATTCTATCTGCCTATCCATGGCCAGCCTGCACGGATCCATTACCCCGAAAAAGTATGAGAGACTAAGCACAACCATGTGTATATATTCAACTCAATGTGAACTCCTTTAGAGCTGGACAAGGAGGGTTACATTAAATTATTAATAATAATTTAAAAAAAAAGGTGTGTGTCGAACTCTCGCATTTTAAGTGAATTTTTTTTGTCTCGTGTCACTGTTTTCTCACAGAAATTGTATTTGTGATGGTGCTGTTTTTAATTAAAAATCAAAACACAATTTCAATGACAAAACGCAAAGACGTTTGACTTAGAACTCACGTGCCCGGCGCACACCCCCTGTTTTAGCTAGTTGCACTTTTATATTAATAGTAACTGTGAATTCATCGTGTGTGTGTTTGTATGTCTCTGTGTGTGTTTCTGTGTCTCTATGCGAGTGTGTGTGTCTCTGTGTGTTTGTGTCTGGTGTTTCTTCTGTGCATGCGCTGAGCACCGGCGGCTGCTACTGCGCATGCGCCGAGCTCTAGCTGCTGTGCATGCGCCAAGCTCCAGCTGCTACGCATGCGCCGAGCGCCGGCGGATGCTAGGCATGCACCGAGTGCCGGCTGGTACCGCGCATATGCCGAGCGCTGAACTTCTCTTTTGCCCACAATCATGCGCGACCACGGCCTCTTTTGCCTACAATGACATCACTTCCGTGACATTACCTCCGTCTCCACTAAGCAAATTCACCTAAGTGCCAGCAAAGTAGTTTCCTTTCAAAAATATTGTCACATTACCTAAAACACTAAAGGATGTTATTTTCCCAGAGTTTTACGAATATCCACAAAGTTAATTATATGCAAAAGACAAAAGCCGTTGTATATATCATTAGCAAAGACCTAACGTCATGTTATCATAGTGCAACATGGCATTAGCTTCCAAAAATGTGATGTATTAGCTTTACTACCTCCCAGACATGGGAGGAAAGGAGAGGGAAATAACGCTATGTTAGTTAACTCCTACCTAACTGTTGTTCCATACATCCAGATCCAGTAAAAGCCCTATTTTAGGGTCTGGATATGAGTAACGCCAAATTTGGATATTTATGGCAATTAAGTCCCCGCATTAATCTTAACGGCCTGTAGTAGATATGCGCTTTTAGGGGGAACGTCTCATTATAACTAACGACCATTATAGTTAACACCATGCTGAGAAAACACCCATATTTTATCAGCTTTTGAAGATATGCGGTTAGGCTTAAATCACTTAATAGAGCTTTGTGGATCTGGCCCTAAAAATGCTAATGCTGTTTAGTGAATTGAGGCCTAAGAAAGCAAATCTTGAATAAAAAAAGTAAACTTTTACCTTTCAGCCTTGACTTAAGAGTCGGGTTAAAATAACACCTTTCCTAGGCAGAGATAACTGATCCATTCAACTTAGTATAAACAAAATTAAAAACAAACTATTGGGGCATTAGACCATCCAATTTAAAAAGTAAAGTATCATTTGATCAAAATACTGCATATAGAAAATAGTTGTCTATTTTAGAATCGGTGGCATGAGATTCATTTGTGTATGAACTCTTTCCAGGAAAACTGAACAGCTATCTTGTGTGCCCAAGGCTTTCATACATTACTGATAAAACTCCACCTTCAAAACTTGCATCTGCTTTTTTTTCCCCAACAGGAGAGATATGTTTCCATTTGTTTTTGGAGAAGAAATAACAAAAAGTCAGAGGCGCGATTAACGCCAGATTAGTTGCTCACATTATTAAAAGTCAAGGCCATAAATACTGTGAAAAATAAAACACAATTTCTCAGTGTATGGTCACATGTTCCCATGATGCAACACAGGCTAACGTGAATGTGTCAAGCTGACACACGATGAGTTGTATGCATGGATTATTGTATTTATATAGTAGCAACCGTGTACTCGGTGCTTTACAAAACTACAATACAGGGGAAATAAAGTACAAACAACAGGGATTATAGCAGCAAGTAAATGACACATACTGTACGACAACGTGAGACCCCGCCCTGAAGAGATTACATTATTGTAATGCACCCACATTCAGAATATACTATGATACATCATTATATACTATAATGCAAACCCTAAATTAATTCGTTCATCTTTTTAGTTTTAGTTTTTATTATTATTATGGCTTAAGCTTTATTGAAACAGCTGATAATATTTAGTGACACCATTTTCCATAGTTATTTTGATGCTTTACAGCTCTACATCGCTAACCTCTTCTAAATATTCCTTTTACCTTCAACAGTCTGCCGCTGTAAATGGTTAGGGGTAATTTGGATATGCTTTTCAGCCACCATTGTTCCACGGGTAATAACAATGAAATAACATTTTAGAAATTGTGATAAGGGAAAAGAGTCACAGCGGACTCCTTTATCCAAAACAATGTTTACTTTTCAGATATTCTATTTGAAAGATTCAGGGACACTTTAAACTAAAATGGCCACTAGATTACTCGTTGTTACATTATGTCTGCAGTCAGGGCTGTCTGAATCAGGGCCGTCTGCAGTCTGGGCTGTCTGCAGTAAGGGCTGTCTGAATCAGGGCCGTCTGCAGTCAGGGCTGTCTGAATCAGGGCCGTCTGCAGTCAGGGCTGTCTGAATCAGGGCCGTCTGCAGTCGGGGCCGTCTGCAGCTTTCCGTGGCCCAGGACTAGTCTACCTTTGCCCCACCTGTCTGCGGCCTTGCGAGTTCCCCCTTGCTTTATCTTAAACTCCCCACCCTCTCTCTTTCCCCAGCTCTCTCTTACTCTACCCCCTCTCTCTCTGACCCACCTCTCTCTCTCAACCCTCTCACCCCCCTCTCTTTCTCTCCTCCCTCTTGCTCTCTCACCCCTCTCTTTCTCTCCTCCCTCTTGCTCTCTCATCCCTCTCTCACTTTCTCTCACTCACTGCTCTGTCACTCACCCCTCTGTCTCAGGCTACGTTCCTAGTCACTCCGCCCGCGCTGGGGATGGAGCGCCTGGCAGCGCGTGCACCTTCACAAGCCGCGGTCTGTGCTGGAGCTGCAGGGGAAAGACAAACTTGGGGGGATAGGGGGGCATGACAGGGGTACGGCCTTGACGTCACCTGACTGGTTTGCCCTAATTGGCTGAATCGTCGGGGGGTTGTGGGGGAGGGGCGTTGCCATCTCTCCGTTGCCAGTTCTAAACACAATTTTCTTGTATTTAGAAAATCTGGTCGAGCAACGCGGCGGCAAGTTGCGCGCCAAGGTAGATAGTGGGGCCAGCCCCATTGAGGGGCGGTTCTTGTTCCTGCAGCGCACGCCATAGCGCGCGCTGCAGCAGGCACTGGGGACCTAGCCTTCTTCCCCCTCTCTCAAATAATTTAACCCGATGGGCTCTGTGGCGGAGGGGAGCTGGGACCTCGCAGCCGGCTGTTGAAGCTGGGCCTGACTTCCGGGCGGTTCCAAGTTCCAGCGCCAGCCCTGAGGAGGGCTGAAGAGGGCTGGGGCCCTGCAGCATACCTTTGGGCAGGTTGGACTTCCACCATCGGTCGGCTCGGCTCTGTCGGCGGACCTGTCTGCAGCATAAATGATCAGGCTCCATGTATCGAGAGTGCTGAACTAGAAGCGGTGTAGTTGCTAGCAGCCACCTTGTTCTATCTGAGGTTGCCAGGACTTTGGGTGCCACTGGAAGGATGGGTCCCAGAGAATGCAACTTGTAAAGATTTTTAAACATTTGTTGGGTTGAAGGCCATTAAAACTCTGATTATTAATTTAATGAATAACGCAATGCGCAATAAAAAGCTTGTAACACATTTCAGAGCAGTGAGTTACTGTTGGCCTCTCCAGCACTAAAGGGTGTGTACACATTATACTACATCATAAAGCATTGCAAGATACTGTAAACAATATAATGAGGAGGTGCATGCATTGTGTTTTATTCCTTTTCACTGGTATAGTACTGAAGATTGTTATAAGCATTAGGTACAATAATTAAATAATACAATTTGGGTTCTGATCCTCTTTGCTCTGTTCTTCACATGAACTGAGCCAGAAGCCAAAGTAATTAATTGGAAAAAAAAAGTTGCTAATGTGTTTATTGAATATTCAATAAATTTAGTCTGTCCCGACTGATGGATGGTTGAGGTACAACAGGATTGGGCAGCTTGGGGTATAATTGTATTTCCGAACCCACAGCTCTTAAGGATCAGAAAAAGAGATGTCTGAACTGCCTAAGATCGAGAACATTGCAAACTTTGCAGTTTTTTTGGGGAACTGTTGTTAAAGTGTTAAAAAGCAATTCGCCAAAGAAGAAAAAAATCAGAGGAGAGTTTTAACTATTAAAAAAAGTTTAAGGAAAAGATAGGCGAAGCGATATTTGGGCAAGTGTGCACATTTCTAATAAGAAAGAATGCATTAACTTAAAAAAAAATGATTGAGTTGTGTCCTTTCTAATAATATGACCCTTAGAAAATTAAGTATACATCATTGGTTATCAAGGTGATGTATTTCTCCATTTAAATATGTAGTACTGTTTTCCAGTACTTCACTCCATTTAAATATGTAGTACTGTTTTCCAGTACTTCACTCCATTTAAATATGTAGTACTGTTTTCCAGTACTTCAGCTTCAGCCTGTGCATGGCATTTTGAGAACTACGGTAGGCAGGGGAGCAGACATCTTTCCCGGGGCCCAGGGCTAGAGTCTGCATCGCTGGGGCCCAGACATGTTGAAAGGGGGGAGGGGTGGTGTCCGCTCCATCCCCCTCGGCGCCCCTGTGAGTCCCCCTCTCTCTCTTATACCCCCCTCTCTCTCTATCACACATTTCCCATCACTCCCACTCTCCCTCCCCCTCTCTCTCTATCACACACTTCCCATCACTCCCACTCTCCCTCCCCCCTCTCTCTCTCTCTATCACACACTTCCCATCACTCCCTCTCTCCCTTCCCTCTCTCTCTTATACCCCATCTCTCTCCATCTCTCATTCTCCCTCTTATCCCCTTTCTCCCCCACTCTGCCTCCCCACTCTCTCTCTCACTTCCCATCACTCCCACTCTCCCTTCCCACTCTCGCTCCATCTCTCATTCTCCCTCTTACCCCCTTTCTCTCCCTCTCTCTCTTACTCCCCCATCTCTCTCTGAAAAATCAAGGTGTTGCAATGGCCAAGCCAAAGTCCAGACCTCAACCTGATTGAAATGCGGTGGCTGGACGTTAAGAGATCTGTGCATAAACAAATGCCCACAAACCTCAATGAACTGAAGCAACGTTGTAAAGAAGAGTGCGTCAAAATTCTTCCACAACGACGTGAGAGACTGATAAAGTCATACAGAAAACGATTACTTCAAGTTATTGCTGCTAAAGGTGGTTCTACAAGCTATTGAATCATAAGGTGTACTTAGTTTTTCACACATGGCTTCTCCATTTTGGCTTTATTTTTGTTAAATAAATCATGAGATGGTGTAATATGTCATGTGTTGTTGTTCATCTGAGGTTGTATTTACCTAATTTTAAGATCTACTAATGAACAGATGATTGTTATTATGCCCTGATACGTAAAACCATGGAATTCAAAGAGGGTGTTCTTTCTTTTTCATATGACTGTATCTCTCACTCTTCCTCAACCTCTCTCCCCCTTGCACTCTCCCTCTCAGTCCCCCTCTCTCACCCCCTTTTTCACAAACCGCCTCTCTCACCCCCCCCCCCCCTTCTCTCCTCCTCTCTTACTCTCACCCTCTTTCTCTCCTTCTGCCTCCTGCCCCTGGTCCCTACCTGTGGAGCGGGGATGCGGGGTCTGTCAAAGTTCTATCTAGCACTGGAGGGGTGCCTAACTGCCACCCCCTTCAAGTGGACAGATGCCCTTGCGGTCCCCCCAAAACACCCCCCCGGCCAAGCCTAATGGTAGAAACTTTCTGATCAGGCAGATTAAAAACCACAGACTTCATGCTGAAATAACAAACTCAAATTCATGTACATTCCCCATCTAGAGGACAAACGACGCCTAAAGGAAGGAGCCCTTTCAATTACATGAATCTGCAAGTGTTGTGTTCAGATTTAATGTCTTTCATTGGAAGACCATATAACCTGAAATACTTTAGATTTCAATAGTACTATGGTAAACTGGGACAGGAATGACAGGATACCCAAAATTTGGAATATTGTGAAGCATAATTTAGTTAGATCATATAAGCACTCACAATTAAAACACTTTATATTGAATTTAGAACCCTTCAGCCACATTGCAGATGTTCACTCCAAACACATAAGTACTGTAACTTATACCAGACCTCTATGCTCCGTTTCAGCTGTAGCTGAAACTGTAGTTCGAAGCATCTGTAGCACCCTCACTGTTTTAACCACTTTGTCCTCCCCCCACCTCCCCCCGACTCATGCCTGGATCATTTTTGGGTTTCAGGCTACATGTGGCTTCCATCACACCTACCACATGACGTCTGCTTTCTCTTAGCACAGTGTAATGTCCACTCACCAGAGTACAGCTTATTATTTGCTGTGGTCATTTAAATGCTTGTAGCACATTTTCATCCAAGTTCTCAAGCCGTACACTTATAATCTGCAGGGTCTGTCTGATAAACAAGTCATTCATCAGTGGCTTCAGGAAATGAGAAGATACACTACAGTGAAAGCATGCAATATGATATTAGCCAAAGCACAAATGGTATGGAATGGGACATTTGGTCTCGGCCGTCGGCCGCAACCAAGTCCCCCCCGGCATTTGTCCGCAGAGGGACCATCCACCGCAGCCGTTCTTCCGCTGGACCCTTTTTAGGGTAGGGGGTTTACTTTAGGATTTTTGCAGTTATGGTAGGGGGTTAATTGACGGGGTTTTAGCGGATAGGGTAAAGGGTTTTTACGTTGAGGTTTTTAGGGTAGGAGGTCCTGTTAGTATTAGGGATAAGATTAGGGGGGTTTTAGGGTAAGGGCTAAGCTTAGGGATTTACCTTGGCGGCGAAGAGTCTGGCGGCTGAGGGTCTCTGCGACGAGGTCGCTTGCGGCTAAATGTTGGCAGTCACTTGGTTGCGGCAGAAGAGCTGCGACCAAGGGTCCTAGACAGCAAATGATATACGTTTTCACCTCTGTCTCAGTATCTCCACATCTTTAGAAATGACTTAACACATCTTTTGATCGTTTTCATTTTAATATGTCCTTCTTTCCACAATGGATCCTCCACTTCTGGTCGACATCCCCGATCTAAACATTTCAAAATCCATACAAACCCACACGCGTACAGTAATTGAAGGCAATTTTAAAGGAATCAGGTACGCTGTGACAACTTTTAGAAGTTAATGTATGAGACAATTAAGGTTTTACATGAGTAAGAAGAGTGAACAACCCCAGAGGGGAATAAACTGGGGCACAACCTCTCACAAAGAAAAAATAAAGTTGGGATATAACAATCAAAAGGGTTTGTTTATAAAAACATGGACAAAAAGGTATTGATATACACTCTAACGCGTTTCACACGCAGGGTGCTTTAGCAAAGAGTGACAGGTATCTACTAAGTGTATCCTCTTACAGCACCTCCCTAATGCACAATTAAGGTTTTATCCAATCAGATGAATAATCAAGATTGGTATCAGATGGTTGTATGCAAAAGACAGGGCGTGTGCTAGTAGGAAACACCTAGTAAAGAAACTTGGTAAACAGCAAACAGAGAGAACTGTTGGAACACATCTCTATAATTTATACACTGTTAAACAAATCTCAATAGTTAAAAACAAATAGAAATCCAGTCTACCATGGTTGAAATATAAATAACTCTATGCAAATGTATCAAAATATGTATAACGTGGGGGCGCATGCACGGCGGGTATGTGGATGGGAGTGTAGTGCAGCAGCTCCAATACCCACCGGCACAAATCAGCTAATAAAAGACATTCTCAGCGCAGTTACCCTAGATCCAAGCATAGCACCACGGGTGTGAACCTCTGCTGATCAGTCACATACCACTTTCGAGGAATTATGGCCACAACAAGGCAGAAAAATAAATGAAAAACAGACGTGCGATCATACTTCACAGGGGGAAGCAAAGCAAGGCCAGAGGAGAACCCTGCAGGCACAGACTCAGACTCGGCCCGAGAGATGGAGGGGACAGAACAGGCGGGGATAATAAAGAAAGAAATAGCTCGGTTGCTAACAGATTTAAAGTCGTTCTTCAGGGGGGAAGTGGAGAGTCTCCGCAAAGATATACTCCAGATTGGCACCCGCACGAACGAGCTTGAAGAAAAAATGGAGGAAAGCTCCCGGTGCCATCGGGAAACAACTACACGGATGGGGGACCTGGAGCGCAGAGTAGTGGAGCTCGAGGACAGGCAAGAGGACAGCGAGAATCGTGACAGGCGCAATAACCTGCGCATACGGGGGATACCCGAGGAGATCCTAGATCCCGAGGCCCTGCTCAATAGGTGAATGAGCAGCATATTGCCAGGCAAAACGGAGGCTGAGCTAACAATGGATCGCTGCCATCGCGCCCTACGTTCGCGCCCAATGCCCAACAACCCTCCCCGGGACGTGATAATCCGCCTGCACCATTACAGAACAAAGGAGGAAATCTGTAACATTACACGGGCTACGCCGGCGGTAACCTATGAGGGAATCACCATGGCGATTTTCCAGGATCTCTCCCCTCTTACCCTGGCGAGGCGGAGGGCGCTGTTCCCCATCACAAGAGCCCTACGAGACGCAGACGTCCGCTATTGCTGGGCTTTACCTTTCGCCCTGGTGGTGATAAGAAACGGCCGCTCCCACACCATTAAACACCATTCAGAGGGGGCTGCTTTCCTCAAAAATCTGGACATAACAGCTGCAACCACAGGCCCGGGGAGCCCAGAGGCACGTCCCCCCCGCCCGGCTGAATGGGAAAAAGTGCCCAAAACAGCAGAGCGGCGCAAAGACAGAGCGGACACAGACGCTTAGTAACATCAAACAAGACGCCGAAAATCACAGTTAAAGTTGCATAAGTTCCATGTTAAGTTGCTACTCGTATCCCCACTGATGAATGTTGTTCTAAGGCCCACCTCGACCTCAGAGGGTGCCCAAGGAGACCAGAGGGAGTGAATATGCCCACCTGCACCAAACCCTGCAATGGCGAAGAAAACCCCCCAAAATGGCGTTACTAGTCTTACCTGGCAAAGAAGGGGAGAAAGCGCGGCAAGTATCATGGCGGCGGCTGTTTTGGCGGGACAGACTGGTAAGCGGAGTGCGCCCGCCCCCGGCTGCGACCGCCTCCACCCTCATCCGGCCCCCATCTGCTAACCCACTGCCGCGTCATCTGACGAGTTCCGGCGGCGCCGCGGAGTTCTTGATATCCGGTGGAGAGGCTGTCCCACCGGAAGTGCGTCACGAGACGGGTCCCAGCTCCCCCCGGCAGAGGCACGCGAGCTCCACTGCCGGGGAGGGGTACAGACACCCAGCGGACACTGAGGGAAGATGGCTAGACAGTGCGTGTGAAGGAGATCCGAGCAGAGGAGGCTGTCACACCGGAGCAGCCCCAGAGCTGTGGGGGAAGGGCGCAACAGGAGGGAGAGATACCCAGGAGGCAAGGGGGAGGAGGGTTGAAGGAGATGGAGGCCTAGCACACAAGGCAGGAGGAGGGAAACCAGCGGCCACCTGGGCGGGACGCAAGCAAGGGAGAGGGCAGGCTAGTGGAGGAAGCAGGGGGGTCACAAATAGAATAGAAGGAGGTCCATGGGTGCAGGGGGGGGGGTCGGCTCCGTGCGTCCCCAGTTAGGCATTACAAACAGGCCAGAACGCGGCAGTTAGGTTCGAATACTAATAAACACACTGAGACAGGTAGGCTTAGGGATTTAAGGGTCGCCTAGACGCCCAGCAGACACCGGAGGTGGACGGCGGGACAGCGGATAAGGGGGAGAGCCGGGCAGAGGAGGACGTCTCCCCTGGACAGCCCCAGAGCAGTGGGGGTAGGGCGCTATACCAGGGAGAGATGCCCTGGAGGCGAAGGGGAGATGAGCTGCTGGCGACAGAGGCCTGATACAGGAGGGGAACTAGTGGCCACCTAGGCGAGACCTTAGAATGGGAAAGGGCAGGTTAGTAGAGGAAGCAGGGGAGATGCAGGTGGCATAGAAGGAGGACTATAGGTGCAGAGGGGGGGTCAGCTCCGTGGGTCCCCAGTTAGGGAATACGGAAGGGCCAGAACACGGCAGTTAGGTTTGCATTTCAATAAAAACTCGGAGCCACGTAGGTTGGGTGCTCCAAGGGTCGCCTGAAGTTAGACCCAGTTGGTGGAAGGGGTGGCTGCGCGAGGACGTTCAGCAGAAGCCGGCGGGTGGTCAGGAGGCTGCCACCAATCCTGCCCGCAGGCATGTGCTTCCACGACAGGGAGTTGGGCCCAGCCCGCGGCCCTGTTAAAGTCCCGGAATCCCATGGTCCGCAGGAGGGACTATGGTGCTGGACAGGGAGGGAGGAGGGTCCAGAGGGAAGGATTTACTTCCGGGCATTTACCCTGGGGCCCTCTGGGACCACCAGGGTACTGTTTTTGTGTTTATTTGTATGTTGTTTCCCTTGCCTTTCCCTCATGTCTTTCCCCGTCCATGTTCCGGACCCCCGAAGAGAGGAGACGATCCCCAGTACAAGACGCCATCATGGACGACGCCACCCGCGAGGGATGCACCCCCCGGGTAAGCACCTACACCACATCCGACAAAGCTACCCACACTACATACAAAAATGGCAGTAACACTTATCTCCCAAAACGTTAAAGGGTTCAATAGCCCAAAGAAGCATAAGGTAGCCTTCTCTGAATTCAGACGCGGAGGGGCGGACGTGATCTTTCTCCAGGAGACCCACTTCAGTACTCACAGCAGCCCCAGGTTCTTGGATAAAAGTTATAGGCAGTTTTTCCTGGCCTCCGCTAAAGAAAAAAAGAAAGGAGTAGCCATAGTATTCAATAATAAATCCCCCTTCCAACTAGAGAAAACAAAAAGGGACAGCAAAGGGAGATATCTTATCTTAGTAGGACTCCTACAGCAATGCAGAGTAACCCTAGCTTGCATCTACGCACCCTGTGAGAACGATCCGAAGTTCTTTGAGGAGTTTTTCCAGGTATTGCAAAGATGTGCCGTGGGAAATATAATCCTAACAGGGGATTTCAACAAAACAATAGACCCCAGGATAGATAGATCACCGCAGCAGCAAAAGCCTAGACACACAGGGAATGGGCCACTGCTGGAGGGCCTCAAGCAGGGGAACCTGGTAGATATATGGAGGGAACAGCACCCCGGGGAGCGGAGCTATACGTTCTACTCACACCCTCATGACAGTTACAGCAGGATTGACCACTTTTTTGTGTCTAGTGGAATGGTCCCACAGATATCTGATTCCAAAATACACGACATTACGTGGTCGGACCATGCATCAATAGAGCTGAGATGCACACAGATTAGGCCTATTAGCCCGGGAGCAAACTGGAAACTAAATTCACTAAAACACTGATTAAGATACCAGAATTAGAGAAAAAGGTTAAAGAGGAGATCAGGCAGTTTTTCCAGACTAATCTAGGCAGTGTGGAGTCCCACACAACCCTGTGGGAGGCTCACAAAGCCACAATTAGGGGAGTGCTAATTAGCATAGCAGCAAGAAAGAAAAAACTGAGGGATGCCAAATTGACACAGCTATATAAGAGGTTACATGAGCTCTCTGCCCTACATAGCCGATCGGGCAGAGGAGATACCCTAAAGGAGTTGAAGGATGTAAGGACTGAGCTTAACCTCCTTCTCACCTCCAGGGCCAAGAAAGACTTGAGTTGGACACATAGAAAATTTTATGAGAAAGCCAACAAGCCGGAAACAATGTTAGCCAACCGACTCCATAATAGGCAGCCAAATTACAATATACAAACAATTCGAACAAAATCAGGGGAGACATCCTCTAACCCTAAAGTTATAGTGAAAGAGTTTAAACAATACTATGTACAGTTGTATAATGGGGAGAAAGTGGTCCACAATGTAAATACAAGGCGCAGACTGCAGGAATTCCTCGCAGAGGCTACTCTGCCACAGTTGGGCAGGTTGGAGCGAGAGGCGATACAGAGTGATTTCACGCGGGAAGAACTGACAGCAGTAGTCAAAAGCTTGAAGTCTTCCAAGGCCCCGGGCCCAGACGGGTTCTCTAATTTATATTATAAAAAATTCATTGGAATACTAGCCCAACACATGCTCAGGTTATTTAATGGGGTCCTGGCGGGAGAGCCTTTCCCGGCCCAGATGCTCCAGGCGTCAATCTCCTTGATTCATAAGAAGGACAAAGATCCCACAAATTGCCAAAGTTACAGGCCGATATCGTTGATAAATTCGGATGTTAAAATTTACTCTAAATTACTGGCCAATCGTTTTAGTGTTATCCTGCCTAGGCTGATCCATCCGGACCAGGTTGGCTTTATTAGAGATAGACAAGCGGCCGATAATACTAGAAGAGTAATAGATATAATTGACTTTGTCAATGCCAGCAAGGTTCGGAGTTTGGTGTTAAGCCTGGACGCGGAGAAAGCCTTTGACAGGATAGACTGGCCATACCTGGAGACCACGCTTGGGGCATATGGTTTTGGGGAAAAGATTTTGAGGGCAATAAAAGCATTATACACGTCTCCTGCAGCGAGGGTCCTTCATCAGGGCTTCCCCTCCGAGTTGTTTCCAATCAAATGTGGGACGAGGCAGGGGTGCCCGCTCTCGCCCCTGCTCTTTGCCCTATGCATTGAACCACTTGCTGCACATATACGCAGTAATAGGGACATAACTGGTGTCCAAATTAACTCACAGGAGCACAAATTTGCGTTATACGCTGATGACATTATCTTGACAATCACCAAACCGCTCACCTCTCTCCCCAACCTATTTGCGCTCCTGGGGCGGTTCAACCAGCTCTCAGGTTTCAAGATAAACCAATCAAAGATGGAGGCGATGAGCTTGAACATCCCCGGGGACATGCAAAAACTATTGGAACTCAATTTTGAGTTTAAATGGCAGCCCAGGTCCATCAAATACCTAGGGGTGAATGTCACAAAACAGATAACATCTCTATATCAAGCAAATTATCACAGTCTGGTAAGGATCCTAAAAAAGGAACTACGTGACTGGTCAGCATATGGTATCTCATGGCTAGGCAGAATTTACAGTGTTAAGATGAACATTCTCCCCAGAATACTGTACTTGTTTCAAACTCTCCCGATACCAGTAGTAAGATCTGAGATTAAGGACTTACAAAATTCAATAATATCATTTATTTGGAAAGGCAAAAAACCACGGATCAAAGTAGCAATTATGCAGAAACCTAAGGAGGCGGGGGGTCTGGCAGTG